>NW_017672647.1:24689-71417 GCF_001879085.1 Nicotiana attenuata
GGAGAGATTAAGTTATGCTTTAGTACAAAAACTACATTAATGGCTAAAGTTAAGGAAAAACCTAAGAGAATTCATCTTTTTGCAAGAGAACTATCTGGATTTGATGCGTCAGCAACTTTCGGAGCCAGAAGTAGCATTTCTGAATGCTATCACTTGTAAGTAACTCTTCACTCTCTCATTCAGAGCCTCGACTAGTTTTTGCTTTGTGTGCATTTCAAGCTGATTTCATTTTTGGGATATTTCAAACAGATCCCAGAATGTTTTTATTTCCTGTTTTGGCAGCTGCACACAAGGCACTTGTAAGCTAAATCACGGAGATTCATGACTACACGGCCTCCATTCTGAGCTTGTTTACAACTACTCAGGATCTAAGCATGTAAGAAGATTAAGGCTAATCTAATGATGGAATGGATGTTATCTTTTTTGTTGGTGCCATTGACTTTTTTACTTTGCTTGATCATAGTAATATCAGAGTCTTTGAAAAAGATTGTCGGCATTGCAGATAACACAAGCTAATCCTTGCAGCACGCTTTGGTGGCTTCTTGCTGATGAGGTGAGGCAACATTGTTTATGCACGCCGACGTTTGATTTTTTGACTTCTTTTTCTTGGCGTAATTGATGTTTCTTACTTTGGCAAAACTAAGATTGGTGGCCATAGAAAAACTCATAAAGGGCAAGGAGATTGACTTGAAGGAATTTGGGAACAAAGAATAAACCAGCTCAGATTCAAAAGGTTGGTGGATAGTTATCTTTCAGAGTGGTTTGCGGAGTATGGTATTGCTTGCCTTTTTTCAATTATGAATTAATGATTTGGTAATTTGATAGCATTACAAGATATCTAATCTGGAGCTGGAGATATCATCAAACAATAAATTGCTGATGCCATCCAAACCTGCCAGAATTGCTGCCCGAAGAATGCTTTATGAGAAATTGCACGCGCTACGCGCGCTAATTAATTTTATTCTTTTTCCATTTGTAAACTATTGTCTGAGAAATAAACTTCCCGAACCTTTTGATGTGAAATACCCATTTTCTACTCTGATTGCTCATAGGCGCTATTCAGCGTCCCTGAATAAACGTTCGGCTAATGTTTATTTCGTTTTGTTCTGGCTTATGTTCAATGTCTAAGAGATTCTATAGGAACTAGTGATTGCTAATGGTTTACTTACATATATAATTTTACGAGTCAGAAAACTATTTTTTTGTATATTGAATTATTGAATGTTGCTCGTTTTAAAAGTCAAGGTTACCAAATCTTTGCTTTTTTGTTGAGAATGAAGGTCAACGAAAATCTTATCTTCTATAGGCAGTTATAATGATAAAATTATCTTTTGTTCATGTTAAAAGTTAACTAAATTTTATTCATACTACAAAAATAAAAGTCACAACATTTTGTCCTACTATGACAGACAAAACCTCCTATCACAGGTAATTTTACTTCTTAAATGGGTAAAATTTTTTGTAGATCTTTATTGTATAAAATGAGTACAGGTTTTGTGGCTTTGTTGTTGTAAACTAGAAAAATTATAGTTTGCATTAATAATGACGATAATGGTTTTGTAACTTTATGTTATACGTGAATAAAAGTTCAATTACTTTAATGTAACAAAAATAGTTTGAATTGTATGGTTATAGTCAGGAAAGTGCAGTGGCTATACGTACATTAATCTTGATGCCTAAATTCCTGCCATTCAAAAGAAAAATGCGATAAAATAAGTGATATCGCCTCCTAACCAAGACAAAAGCCTCAATAGTCGCTGACAGCTAAGCTGCCAGATTCAATTCTAAAACTTGTTTTCCAGAATCCAGATTGTAATAGTTTGACACATGTCAGCTTAATCTTTGCATACGACCGAACACTGGCTAAGTAAAGTTTGGGACAAAAGTCAAAGACCCTTCTGGGGCTGTAACTTGTCATAGATGCGAAAGTGGATGGGCATGAATTGATATTATCCAACGGAAAATATAGGGATTGAGTTATATGCCATACAGAAATTCACACTCACTTGGGATTCTATTATGCACACACTTCTTCATCCAAACATTCACTCCTGCACATTATCTTGCTACGCCATAAAGAAATCCGCATCATAACTTACAGTATTGCGGTTAAAAACAGATTTTGACATAAACACATACAAAGAACAATCAAAAAACAGATACGCGTAAAACCATGTACACGAATCGGGAAAAGTGGCCCTCCTACAGTACATCACATAGAAACGTTTTCTTGCACGCATTGACTCAAGAATCACCAGTTCAACTAGTTCCCAGCCCCGTTTCGTTGCCAGACATGCCTGATGGAAGTAACTTTCATTGGAGTTGCCACAACCAAAGGAGCTTCTGGGGAGTCACTGACATGCATATTTGTCTGGCATGAAACGAGACTCAACAACGTGACTTCATCCTTTTGGCACTATCTTGTAACAATTAGCAACTTCTTTAGCCCATCTGATTCTGATTAGCAACGGTGAGCACTGTGCTTCAACCCTGCTTGAAATTCCATATCACGGCTAAATTTTGCCTACTGCTGCAACCAAGTGGGTTCTTTGATTTTCCAGCTTTCAAGAACCTGGAAAATGACATTTACAAGGCATGGTCAGAGTTATTCACTTTACTTTCGGCTTAAGGAAGAGCAACACACATAGCATGCAGTTACTACAGTATAACATCTACATCAGAGAAGATAAAAACATATAAAAGTGTAAAAACCTTCCAGGACAAACAAATTTCTCAGTGCAACAAAACATTAATCAGATGTTCAGTGGATCTGGTGCAAGTTGTAACTACAGGTCAAATTCAAGTTTATACTTCTGTCATTCGACAGCTGTGGAAGAGGTCATTCCATGCCAATGAACTGCATGCAGCACCGGTAACAAAGATGGTAGGCAGCTAAAGAGAGGACATCCCAGTGTATAGGACAAATGTGAGAAAACTTGCTAAGCAAAGGGTACGAGACAAGATGCACACAGTCCACACCCTCTATTGACAAGCTTCGCATAATCTGTTTCTAGAATGTGTAGAACAAGTATCCCATAGGCCTAACAAAAAATATGGAAGCAAAGAAGCATATTGGCACTGTCAACTATTTCAGAATAATTTCTAGTTTCATAGGGTTTCAGCAGCCAATCGGGCATTCTCTCACCTTGAATACATAGCTGTATTGGAGCAGAAAAATATACGTTTTTTTCACCACCAAGAATGATAGATTTTTAGTACTCCTACGCTTAGAGGCATGTAAGTTTGAAAGAAATACTTGCCGCATTTGGTTAATCATCTACTTGAGAAAGAGAATCCTAAACTTTTTTTGGCAGAACTTCTTAGTCAATTTCTGGTTCAATTTCAGAACAGATAAATTTGGTCAATGATATACAAAGAAAAGAAGGATATACAGAGCCACTATAAAGAATAATTGAGGCCTATGACTAAAAAGGATCGAAGATATTAAACTTTGCAGCGGTAGTGGAATTCTGAGCGTGAGAAAAGCATGATTAGGAAGATCATATTTCAGAAAGAAGCTACTATATTGTATACAAGGAAAATTGAGCAATTCATCATGGATATGCAGTAACCTCCAAGCTCATGGCAGAAAAAGTCAGGTTGTGGAGAAACATTCACAATGCTAAACTTCTCCATAAACTTTAATCGCACAGAGGCAACAAAAAGAAGCTGATAGTAAGCTTTAATAAAACCGTATAATATATGAGGAGACACTTGAGAATAGGCCATCTTCTCGGCAAACAAGAAAAAAAAATAACCAGTGCGAAAGTTGCAATTACGTATGCCGTAATCATTACAGTCAAGGCGCTTTTTCTTTTTTGTTTTTGTTTGATCAAAGTTATTTTGGTCCAAGGTCATTGCATTTAGCTAACAGTTGCATAAGACGCTATAAGGAGGAGCCAAACCAGACAACTTTATGATGAAACTTCACAACAACCAGCAGGGGCAAGCTTTTCAATGAGTTAAACACATGATATAGCCTCTTCAACAAACAGTAGACAGTATAGACAATCTAGTCTAATTATGTCCATAATGAGTAGCGTACACTATTATGTTTAAGCAGCTAAATTAAATTAAGCATGCTTACCCATGAGACATGGCCACCATGGAACTCTGTATATTTGCCCCCAGCCATATGTGCATCACATCTGGAAGTCAGCTTTAACAATGCTGTGGTGGCAGAGTGATTTTATTTTCCATACTGGACCAGTAAAACCCGTTTTGGTCTTGCCATCCTTATCAGTAAACCAAACTGACATAATCAAGATCAAATATGTATCTGTCTGCCAAGGTATCCATTTGCCCATCAATAAGTACGTCAACCATGTGATAATCGGAGAGCCGAACCCAGGGAATGTGCAGTCTTGCTTGCTCTATCGAGGTCTTCGAAGTACAAACGAATCTTTCCATCAAGTGAATCCAACATTAACAATGGAGCCATCACCAGTCGTGGAAAAGCACATTGTAAAACTTTTGTCCCTCTTAAGAAACTACTGATTCCCATTGGTCAATGCCAAAAACACAGGAGAACTCTGTATTTGTACCCTAAGTCTGAACATACTTCCTTTCTCTATCGCAGCATGCCCCTGACACATCCCATGGTTATATCATCCAAACCCAAACAATGCTGTCTCGATTCCGGAAGTCATCCCAACCGTGAGACCCTTGGTTCATTTGCTATTACCTTCATTCCATTCGAGGTAATATTCACAAGTTCCCGTCCTCTTCTCAAAACTTCCGATCAGTGAGACGATTACTCCCGGTGTACTCAATATCCAATGGCTGTGAATCCCCGTAGCTCGAGGCTTCCCTTTCGCTTAAAAGGGCTCATATTTGTCATTCATATTATCTTTTCTTCCACGCCATCAAAAGGCGCTTTTTTTTGGGGGTTGAACTTTCCCCTTTATCCTTTCATCAAATCAAATTTAACATAAACACCTTTCCCATGGATCCAGGCTGAAATTTTTCACAACTTGCACCGCCCTGATCATTCACAACGAAACTATTATCCAAAGGGCCCCTAATGCAGACTCTGTATTCCTCCATCCAGTAGAGCCAGCTTCCCTCAAACTCCTCTAGCAAATTTTGGCTATCCGCTCACCGGCGTCATGGGACCTCTTCCCACTAGCTAACCCCCTCCCACACTCCAGAATCGCATCTTCCCACGATTGCATCATTTCCATCTCTCAGGTCTTAACCAATCCCAATAAATTCCTTTCCGTAAAAGTCTTTTCACTTAGTGCCGTCTGTAGCCTCCCATTCTCATTACCACATCCTCTCAAACAAACAGTCTCTGAAAACTCACTAATAAACTCCTGTACTCATCATCCGCAAAGAATTTCAAAGCCCATACATCCTTTATCCCAGAAATCAACCCCCCTCCTCTGATCTCCAAACATTTTTCAACTGCCATTCAGTCGAAACCTAGCCTATTTTTCTTCCTGCCACCTGCACAGAAAACACAAAAACCCCTCTCGACTTGACCAATTAACGTAAATCAATCGGTCTTCATCATCCACCGTCGATTTTCAACTACAGTTTTAAAACAAATTCATAGTACGCTAGCTCTTCTGAAGAATATGCCGTTCATCAATTTGTGCTTTCGGGCGTGTTAACCCGCCGACATTGCAAGTACAAAACTTTAACGGCGTTTTTTTAGATTTGCGACGGCGTTTTCACCGCTGAAGCCGTACTTTAAGTTTAGTTTCTTTGAGTTTAGAATCGACTTCGTCTAGGGTTTTGCTACTCCAACGCGGTGGAGTCCTCGTTGAAGCGTGATAGTCGGCGGCATCTTCGTATTGTTCTTTTTACACTTGTCCGTTATTGGTGCCTTGCCTCGTCGTCCATCCGTAATCTGAATCGTCGGAAAGTTCTAGACCTTCAGCGACTGTGAGAAGGCTCCATGATTACGGTGTTCCAGAGCAAATGATCGCTGGAAAAAGTAAGAGTTTGAATTTGTTTTCAGGACGATGACAGGAAAGGAATCAAACAAAAATTGAAATTCAGAAGGCGGAGGGTAAAAGTGTGATAAGATAAATCCGAATAGGGAATTTGATTTTGCTTTATATTTGGAAAGAGTACAAGTCAAAGAACTGAAAGAAAAATGGATTATATTATATGTTGCCTAGTGGGCGTGCAATCTGACGGTTACACGTAGCGTTAGTCCGTATAGTAAATGGCGGCGACTCTTCCGTATATTGCGCAGTTACAAAACTCTGGGCGTCTAACTACTCGCCATAAATCCAAATTTTTGAGGCCATCTTATCCAAGGAGAATATTGGGCTGCAATATGAACCGAATTGGTCTGACATTTTCTTTGGGGAATCCTTACAAGAATATCCAAAAAAAAAGAAAAAAAAAAAAAATTCCTAACTTTACCAAACCTCTAGTCATTGATCACTAGACTTATCAAAAACTAGCCAAAAAGCATATATAAAAATTAAAAAATCAAAGAAATAAAGTTCTTTTCTTTCCAAGAATCACACACAAAAGATTCTCCTTCCATATTTTTAAGCGTGATTAGTCAACATTAGGAGCATGTTTGGAAAGTCACCATTGGATTTGGATTTGGTTGTTAATTACACACGTTTGGCTATGTTTGTTTTGGCCAAGTAATTACTTGATCAGCATGGAATTGGGGTAATTGGAGGGGTGTAATTACACTCTCTCCAATTCTCAAAGGGGAGGTGAGAATTGCTGGTAATTTACACCGTTGTAATTACAAGGTTGCTTTTTAGTTTCTTTCAATCTTTCTTTGTTTTCTTTTATAATTTATTTTCTTCTATAACTTTTTTATTTTAATTTTTTTAATTTTTTAATTTTTATTTTTAATTTTATAATTCTTTTAAAATTTTTAGAAGATATATTTTTCTTGTACATTATTTATCTTTTATTTCTCTTCTTGCTTTACTTCTTTGTGATTCCATATAATTGCTTTTATATTATATTTTTTTTAATTTTATTTTATTATTCTATTTTTTGAAACTACACCTCCCAATATTAGAACATAATGAGTCATTAATAAACTTTGGCAATGTAAGAGTATATGCAATTAAAGTGGTGGAACTTCGTTGTTAAATGTGGTTATAAACTTATCATGTTTCCTATCTTAAGTTGCAGTGGACTTACTATTATTATGTTAGAATTTGACATAAGTTTAAACTATTTATTTTTTTTTGAATTTTTGAAATTGTGTTATATTCATGGTTCCAATTTTACTTGTTTTGTAGTATTGACTCACATTGCATGTTGTTCATTTTTTTAGTTAGAATTGGTAGATTAGTTTGTCAAACATTTGAATAATGTTATGACACTATAAGTTTATAATATAATTTATTTTATCAAACATGAATTCCATGATGTTCTTACAAAACGTATATTTTATTTAGTTTTTGTAAGTATCCCACAAACTAAATATTATTATATTTAATATATATGTATATATATATATATATACATATATATATATATTATTTTAACAATATTAGTTATAAATATATGATTATTAGTTTAATGTATATTCACGAAAAATATACATCTTAAATACTACCAAATATTATTATCATTCTTATACTTATAAAATTCTATAGGTATATATTTTATATATTAATTTTTAGTTTTGATAATTATTTAATTTAAAATTTAAATCTAACTGTGTTAATTACACTTGGTGCAAACCAAACAGTAAACTTGTAATCTCAACACTATGACGACAAACAAACATGCTATCGTCAATACACACACTGTGGTAATTACTAGGGCTAGTGGTAATTACTACCCCTAGTAATTACACCAATTTCAATTACAAGGTGATGGCTATATTCCACAATCAGATCTCACTAGATGTTAAAGCGACAACCTTACATTTGCATTAGGAGGATGTTAGATAGAAATTAATTTATGTTGTGGATATATTAAAATATATAATATTTTTATAATATATAATATATATATATTAATATATATATATATAAAAGTTTACTGTTTGGTTGCACAAGTGTAATTACACAGTTAGATTAAATTTTAAATTAAATAATTATCAAAACTAAAAATTAATATAATAAATATATACCTATAAGATTTTATAAGTATAAATGATAATATATTTGGTATTTAAGATGTATATTTTTTCGTGAATATACATCTACCAATTCTAACTAAAAAATGAAAAACATGCAATGTGAGTCAATACTACAAAACAAGTAAATTGGAACCATGAATATAACACAATTTCAAAAATTCAAAAAAATAAAATAGTTTAACTTATGTCAAATTCTAACATAATAATAGTAAGTCCCACTGCAACTTAAGATAGGAAACATGATAAGTTTATAACCACATTTAACAACGAAGTTCCACTTTAATTGCATAACTCTTACATGCCAAGTTTATTAATGACTCATTATTTCTAATATTGGGAGGTGTAGTTTCAAAAAATAGAATAATAAAATAAATAAAAAAATAAAATATAAGCAATTATATGGAATCACAAGAAGTAAAGATAGAGAAATAAAAGATAAATAATGTACAAAGAAAATATATTTTAAAATTTTAAAAGAAATTAAAAATTAAAAATAAAATTAAAAAATTAAAAAAATTAAAATAAAAAGTTATAAAGAAAATAAATTAAAATAAAAACAAAAAGGAAAGAAACTAAAAAGCAACCTTGTAATTACACGGTGTAATTACCAGCAATTCTCACCTCCCCTTTGAGAATTGGAGAGTGTAATTACACCCCTCCAATTACCCCCAATTCCATGCTGATCAAGTAATTACTTGGCCAAACAAACATGCCAAACTGTGTAATTACACCCAAATCCAAATCCAATGTGGCTTTCCAAACATGCTCCTAATGTTACTAATCACGCTTAAAAATATGGAAGGAGATCTTTGTGTGTGATTCTTGGAAAGAAAGAACTTTATTTCTTTGATTTTTAATTTTTATATATTTTTGGCTAGTTTTGATAAGTCTATGATCAATGACTAGAGGTTGGTAAGTTAGGAATTTTTTTTTTTTTTTTTTTGGATATTTCTGTAAGATTCCCAAAAGAAAATCAGACCAATTCGTTATATGAGCCCAATATTCTCCTTGGAAAGTTGGCCCTCAAAGATTGGATTATGGCCGAGTAAGCCCAGAGTTTTTTACGCGCAATAACGGAAAGAGTGCCGCCATTTACTTAACGACTAAGCTACGTGTAACCGTCAGATGTACGCCAACTAGCAAATATATATATCCATTTTTCTTCATCTTTGACTTGTACTCTTTCCAAATAAAGCAAATCAAATTCCCTATTCCGGATTTATCTTTTCCACTTTTCCCCGCTTCTGAATTTCAATTTTTGTGATTCCTTTCCTTCTCTCCTTAAAACAAATTCAAACTCTACTTTTCCAGCGATCATTTGCTCGGAACACCGTAATCATGGGAGCTTCTCACAGTCGTGAAGGTCTAGAACTTTCCGACGATTCAGATTACGATGACGACGAGGAAAGCACCAAAACGGAAAGTGAAGAACAATACGAAGATGCCGCCGACTATCACGCTTCAACGAGGACTCCACCGGTGAGTAGCAAAACCCTAGACGAAGTCGATTCTAAACTCAAAGAACTAAAACTTAAGTACGGTTCAGCTGAAACGCCGTCAAATCTAAAAAACGCCGTTAAATTGTACTTGCATGTCGGCGGTAACACGCCGAAAGCCAAATGGATAACCTCTCAGAAGCTAGCGTACTATGAATTTGTTAAAACGTTGAAAATCGACGGTGATGATGAAGACGATGATTACGAATTGTCAAGTCGAGAGGGGTTTTGGGTTCTGCAGGTGGGGAAGAAAATTAGGGCTAGGGTTTCGACTGATATGCAGTTGAAAATGTTTGGAGATCAGAGGAGGGTTGATTTCGTGGATAAAGGAGTATGGGCTTTGAAATTCTTTGCGGATGAGGAGTACAGGAGTTTTATTAGTGAGTTTCAAGACTGTTTGTTTGAGAATGTGTATGGAATGGAGGCTACAGAGGCAAATAAAGTGAAAATTTACGGAAAGGAATTTATTGGATGGTTAAGACCTGAGGAATCAGATGATGCAATGTGGGAAGATGCAGATTCTGGAGTGTGGAGGGGTAGTGGGAAGAGTCCCATGACGCCGGTGAGGGATAGCCAAGATTTGCTAGAGGAGTTTGAGGAAGCTGCTACTGGTGGAGGAATACAGAGTCTGGCATTAGGGGCTTTGGATAATAGTTTTCTTGTGAATGATTCAGGGGTGCAAGTTGTGAAAAATTTCAGCCATGGGATCCATGGGAAAGGTGTTTATGTTAAATTTGATGAAAAGGATAAGAGGGGAAGTTCAACCCCAAAAAAGGCTCTTTTGATGCGTGGAGAAACTAATATGATGCTAATGAGCCCTTTTAAGGAAGGGAAGCCTCGATCTACGGGGATTCACCAATTGGATATTGAGACCGGGAAGATTGTCACTGAATGGAAGTTTGAGAAGGACGGGACTGATATTACCATGAAGGATATAACAAATGATACCAAAGGGTCTCAGTTGGATCCTTCCGAATCGACATTTTTGGGCTTGGATGATAACCGGCTGTGTCAGTGGGACATGCGCGATAAGAAAGGAATTGTTCAGACGTTAGCCAATACGAGTTCTCCTGTGTTGCATTGGACCCAAGGGCATCAGTTCTCTAGAGGGACAAATTTTCAATGCTTTGCCACGACTGGTGATGGCTCCATTGTAGTTGGATCACTTGATGGGAAGATTCGTTTGTACTCGAAGACCTCGATGAGGCAAGCAAAGACTGCATTCCCTGGGCTTGGCTCTCCGATTACACATGTTGACGTTACTTATGATGGCAAATGGATACTTGGCACGACAGATACATATTTGATCTTGATATGCAGTTTGTTTACTGATAAGGATGGGAAGACCAAAACGGGTTTTACTGGTCGAATGGGAAATAAAATCCCTGCCCCCAGATTGTTAAAGCTGACTCCAGTTGATGCACATATGGCTGGGGCAAATAACAAGTTCCATGGTGGCCATTTCTCATGGGTAAGCATGCTTAATTTATTTAGCTGCTTAACATATAAGTACTCTATGGATAATTGCTATTGTCATGTTACTTGTTTGTTGAAGAGGCTATACATTGTTAACTCCATGAAAGCTGCCCTCTGTGTTGTGAGTTCATATAAGTTGGTTGTTGCTCCTTCCTTATAGGCTCTTATGCAACTTTAGTAAATGCAATGACCTTGGACCATAATAACTTTTATCAAAAACAAAAACAAAGAAAAGGCCTTGGACTGTAATGATTACGGCATACGTAATTGCACTTTCGCACTGGTTATTTTTTTTTCTTGTTTGCCGGAGAGGCTATTCCTCAAGTGTCTCATATATTATACGTTTAAAGCTTTACTATAGCTTCTTTTTGTTGCCTCTTGCGATAAAGTTATGGAAGTTTAGCATATGTGATGTTCACAACCTGCTTTCTGCCATAGCTTGGAGGTTACTGCATCCATGATGATTGCTCATTTTCCTTGTATACAATATATAGCTTCTTCGAAATATGATTTCCTAATCAGCTTTTCTCACCTCAGATTCCACTACGCTGCAATTTAAATCTCGATCCTTTTAGTCATCAGCCTCAATTTATTCTTTATAGTGGCTGTAATCCTTCTTTTCTTTGTATATTGACCAATTTATCTGTTCTGAATGAACCAGATGACTAAAAGTTTCCTGCAAAAAAAAGTTAGATCTCTTTCTCAGGATGATTAACCAATGGGAAATATTTTCAAACTTAATGCCTCTAGCGTAGGAGTACTAAAAATCTACTTCTTGGTTGGTGAAAAAACGTATTTTCTCCAATAAAAGCTTATGTATTCAAGGTGAGAACTCCGATTGGCTGCTGAAACCCTGAAACTAGCAATTTCTGAAATAGTTGACAGTGCAATATCTTCTTTGCTTCCATATTTTGTTAGGCTATGGGATACTTGTTTCTACATTCTGAAACAGATTATGGAAGTTGTCAATAGAGTGGTGGACTGTTGCACTTCTTTGTCTTAGCAAGTTTCTCACATTTGTCTATACCACTGGGAGTCCTCTTCTTTAGCTGCCTACCATCTTTTGTTACCGTGCTGCAGCAGTTCATTGGCATGGAATGACCTCTCCCACAGCTGTCGAATGACAGAAGTATAACTTGAATTTGACTGTAGTTACAACTTGCACCAGATCCACTGAACATCTGATTAATGTTTGTTGCATGAGAAATTTGTTTGTCCTGGAAGGTTTTACACTTTTATATGTTTTTATCTTCTCTGATGTAGGTGTATACTGTAGTAACTGCATGCTTGTGTTTTGCTCTTCCTTAAGCCGAAAGTAAGTGAATAACCTGACCTGCCTTGTATGTCATTTTCCAGGTTACTGAAAGTGGAAAACAAGAACGCCACTTGGTTGCAGCAGTAGGCAAATTTAGCGTGATATGGAATTTCCAGCAGGTGAAGGACAGTGCTCACCGTTGCTATCAGAATCAGCATGGGCTAAAGAGTTGCTATTGTTACAAGATAGTGCCAAAGGATGAGTCCGTTGTTGAGTCTCGTTTCATGCATGACAAATATGCTGTCAGTGACTCCCCAGAAGCTCCTTTGGTTGTGGCAACTCCAATGAAAGTTACTTCCATCAGCATGTCTGGCAAGAAACGGGGGCTGGGAACTAGTTGACTGGTGATTTGATCAATGCGTGCAAGAAAACGTTTCTATTGTGTATGTAGGGAGGTCCGACTTCATTTTTTTCCCCGATTCCTGTATTGTTTGATTGTTTCTTTGTTTGTGTTTATGTTTTACAAAATTGCTTTTTAAACCGCATACTGTAAGTATGAGCGGATTTCTTATGGCGTGCAAGATAATGTGTCAGAGAATGTTTGGATGAAGAAGTGTGTGCATATAAATCCAAGTGGTGTGATTTTCTGTAGGCATATAAATTCAATCCCTATGATTTTCCGTTGGAATATCAATTCATGCCCTCCACTTTGCGATGAACAGTACAGCCCCAGAAGGGTCTTTGACTCTTTGCCAACTTTTACTTGCCAGTGTCGAGTCGTGATGCAAGATTAACTGAAGTGTCAAACTATAAATTCTGGATTCTGGAACAAGTTTTAGAATTGAATCTGGCAGCTAAGCTGTCAGGACTATTGAGGCTTTTGTCTTGGTTAGGAGGCGATATCACTTAATTCTTCGCATTTTTCTTTTGAAATGGCAGATTAGGCATCAAGATTAATGTAACGTATAGCCACTGCACTTTCCTGACTATAACCATACAATTCAAACTATTTTTGTTACATTAAAGTAATTGACTTTTATTCACTATAACATAAAGTTACAAAACCATATCGTCATATTAATGCAACTTAATTTTTCTATTACAACAACAAAGCCACAAAACCTTACTCATTATAACAATAAAATCACAAAAATTTACCCATTTAAGAGTAAAATTACCTTGATAGGAGGTTTTGTTGTCATAGTAGGCAAAATGTTGTGACTTTATTTTTGTAGTAGATAAAATTTAGTTACTTTAACATGACAAAAGATAATTTTATCATTATACTGCTATAGAAGATAAGATTTCGTGACTTCATTCTCAACAAAAAAGAAAAGATTTGGTAACTTGACTTTTAAAATGAGCAACATTCAATTAATTCAATTAACAAAAATAGTTTTCTGACTCTAAAATTATATGTAAGTAAACCATTAGCCATCACTAGTTCCTATAGAATCTCTTAGACATTGAACATAAGCAAACCAAACGAAATAAACATTAGCGAACGTTTATCAGGGACCTAATAGCGCCTATGAAGCAATCAGAGTAGCAAAATGGTATTTTCACTCAAGGTTCGGGAAGTTATTTCTCAGACAATAGTTTACAAATGAAAAAGATAAAATAATTAGCAGCGTAGGCGTGCAATTCTCATAAAGCATCTCGGGCAGCAATTCTGCAGGTTATGGCATCAGCAAGTGATGATATCTCCAGCTCCAGATTAGATATCTTGTAATGCTATCAAATTACAAATCATTAATTCATAATGAAAAAAGGAAGCATGACCATACTCCGCAAACCACTCTGAAAGATAACTATCCACCCACCTTTTGAATCTGAGCTTGGTTTATTCTTTGTTCCAATTCCTTCAAGTCAATCTCCTTGCCCTTTATGAGTTTTTCTATGGCCACCATCTAGTTGCAAAGTAAGAACACATCATTACCGCCAAGAAAAAGAAGTCAAAAAATCAACTCGGGTGCATAAACAATGTTGCCTCACCTCATCAGCCGAAGCACCAAAGCGTGCTGCAAGGATGTAGCTTGTGTTATCTGCAATGCCACATCTTTTCAAAGACTCTGATATCTACTATGATCAAGCAAAGTAAAAGTCAATGGACCACAAAAAGATAACATCCATTCAATCATTAGATTAGCCTTAAATCTTCTTACATGCTTAGATCCTGAGTAGTTGTAAACAAGCTCAGAATGGAGGGTCCGTGTAGTCAGTGAATCCCGTGATTTAGCTACAAGTGCCTTGTGTGCAGCTGCCAAAACAGGAAATACATCTGGAATCTGTTGAAATATGCCCAAAAATGAAATCAGCTTGAAATGCACAAAGCAAAAACTAGTGAGCTCTGAATGAGAGAGTGAAGAGTGTACTTACAAGTGATGCATTCAGAAATGCTACTTCTGGCTCCAAAGTTGCTGACTGCATCAAATCCAGTAGTTCTCTGCAAAAGATGAATTCTCTTAGGTTTGTCTTAACTTTAGCCATTAATGTAGTTTTGTATTAAGCATAACTTATTTTTCTGATTCTAATTGTTCGCATTTGCTGATATTATCTTTTACTTCAATTAGAACTTAATGAGCATCTTCCCTTTTTGGCAAAGCAAACTTTTCCATGCTGCCACCCAAAAATTGGATCACAGGAAACCTAAGATTGCACAATACAAGCAGTTCTGAAAGATTTTTCAATTAAACACAACAGTACAACAATTTTCTTCTGGGCAATACCCCTAAAAATTATACTCCCTAAAGATGCACACTTTTTGTCTACAAATTTTGTTGTTGTTGTTGTTGTTGTTGTTGTTGTTGCTCTTTTTGATTTGTGAATTAGTTTAGCTCATTGGTGCCACATAGGATCAAGGGTGGTCAGCTGAATACCCTTCACCAAAAAATTATTTTGTGTATATAGGTCAAATATTACTTCTTATACATATATACCCTTAGTAAACTTCCTGGCTTCACCACTGTTTCTAGATGCCTAATGCCGAGTAGAGTATAGTTTTCAGGTAAAACATGAATTAATCCCATGTTGTTTCTAGCGCTGAGTGCAGTCTTTTTTCTTTTAGCTGGGGGGTGGGGGTTTAGGCAGCATAGGGGATAAGTTCTAGTACTTACTGCACATGAAGCAATCAGAAGAAAGCCTGAAAGTGCAACTATGTAGTCTACTAATTCCTGAAAAGGAAGCGCTTGATATTTTGGATACAACTGAATCAGGATATAAGTAAATCTAGTGACAGAGTAAAAGTCATGGATCAATTTTTTACATCTTCTTTATACTGTTGGGCTTTTGCAAGCTACTGCAGCATAGCTATGTATAGCAACAGGCCTCAAACTAATTAGTATGATAATTCTACAGGATAAGTCCCCCATTCAACAGAATTGTGTTCATTTTTGTATCGAAAGATAGAGAAGTTCTCTCCTGAACTTAGCCCCGTTTATTCCGTGCACAGCTGGATTAATTTGGTCCTAATTAACCCCTGATACTTTGCTATTTGATAGCTTAGACACCCCAAAGCGCCACCTGGCACAACAAGTGGTTTCAAATGATACAAGGCGGCGCGTGAGAGAGTAATTCTAATGCCACATCAGATCATTTCAGGTAATAAAGGCTGAAATTACCATTTTCCTTAAAAAAAAATTCCATTCCCAACGGTTATTTCCCTTCTTCCTTATTGCTTTTCTCCTTCTATCCTCTTCTTTTTCTTCAATAAAATTTCAGCTCTTACTATTTCTTACCTTCTCATATGCTAAAAGTCAATCTTTTTTTACAGGAAAACCACGTTCTCGAGGTTTCAACTTCTCCCCAGTAGTAACCCCATTGACTTCGGCCTTACTAATGACTAAATTGGTTTCACTGGAACCCATCGTAACTAGCATTTGCTGCTGTTTAAACCAATTTCAGAATCGGATAACTACTCGATAGAGCATGAGTTCTAGTATCACAAGCATTTACTCATAGGAACGCAATTTTTCTTGGTCTCCTTTTTTATTAGACAACATTTTTTATCCCCATCTTCATCACCTTGACAACATCACGGCCTAATGCAGACCCCGGATGAAGATTCTTTGATGCAGGCATTATGGCGTACTAAAGTCAGTTGTTTTATGTCTAGAAACTTCAATTTCGGCCTAATTTAGGATTTTTTTCTCATTGGGTATCGTTTAGGATTCTGTTTCTGATTTAATTGTTTTGGATTTAGCACAGGCTAGTTGTCAGAGTTGCTTGCGGACATTTTCGATTTTTCGATAAAGCACATTTACCTCTGCATCTTTAAGCCATTGTGTTAACAGCCAAGCAACTTACATCCAAGCTATAGGGGAAAGCCAAGTAAGTTTTACCATAATTTTTAAAAAGATAGGCCCTTTAGTAATCATTCACAACATAATTACCAACAATTAATCAAAATATAGGCATACAAAAATGAATTCCAGACTTAATTAGTTGTATAAAGACATCAGAGAGAATATAACGTACTTAGAATTAGTAACATCGCTGAAAAGGGCAAGACAAAGGGTGGTTCCACCAACTTCGAACGCCTTCATTGCTAACTGAAAACAAAAAAAAAACTAAAATAACTACGAAATTCTGGTGGCAGCAATGAGAAGTGCGAAACTTGAGATGAAAAAATAATAAAGAAGGCAACCTTTGTCGTACTGAGCTCAGCTCGAAAGAAGCGACGAAGAATTCAAGCCCGTCGACAGGGAAAGTGGCGGCGCTGCACTGGTGTATTAAGGTAGATTTTATTCAGGTAAATTACACAATGGTCCCTGTATTATGTATAATATTTTTTTTCCCTGATAGTTCTTTTCTATTGGTCTTTAATCATGTCAAATTTATTTCCGGGATTTAACCTCTGAAAAAATCCTCTAGCTAACTGCTAATCACATTTCATACTAAAAAGTGGGTAAATG
Source organism: Nicotiana attenuata (assembly GCF_001879085.1). NCBI lineage: Eukaryota > Viridiplantae > Streptophyta > Magnoliopsida > Solanales > Solanaceae > Nicotiana > Nicotiana attenuata. The sequence goes on from NW_017672647.1 coordinate 41,910, forward strand.
GAAAAATATGTACTCCTTCCGGTCTATAATAAGAGATATTTTAGTATTTTATTTTTGGGTCATCCTTTTTATAAAATCAAGAATGAATTAATTTTAGTTTTTTAAATTTACCTTTATTTACATATCCTAATGTGCCAAATTAACAATATACAAATTTTAATTAAAGATAATTTAGTCAAAAGATTTTTTCTTTTTAGGAGTTAGTATTTTCTTAAGGGGTGTGCCAAAGACCAAAAAGTAGGGGTGTCTATGGCTATTTAAAAACTAACTAAACCGACCGAACTGTACCTTATCGAACCAATTTTAGGTTTCTTTTAATAAAACCTTAGGTTTTTATATAAATCTATAACCGTAAATATAATTAGGTTAGGCTTTTTATTTTATGAAAATAAACCGAAAATATACCAACCGCACCAAAAAAAAATACATGTGAAAAATGTATTTATATATTAAGTTCAAAAATAATAAAGCATCAAAATTTTCCTTGGGCCTTGGAATTATGAAAATGGTTACAAGACAACAAATAATTAAACTCAAAATCCTAATTCCCAAACCTATTATGCTACTCCTAGTAAAACTAAATTATTTTCAGCATATTTACTAGCAAGACACAAAGTATTCTAGCGATTATGAGTAGCAAACTATAATGTATTGAATATTTTTCTTATGTATGATTTAGATTTATCTTTTTGAATATTTAATCTTCTATAGACTTTATTCTTGAGTCTTAACTTGATTAATATATTTTTACTCGTGTGATTTATATTTTCTTGTTCTTTGATTAGTTTATTTACGCTGCTGTAGAATAATTGATGGATCTATACTCTATCCATCTTTCATGTTTTATTAATTCATCACCCTTTAAACAGTAAAAATATCTAGAAAGTTTTGCTAATCCTATAAAAGTACGTATGTTATTGCATTTTACTTCTACTAGTGGCTAACTAAACCATACCGATACCGAAGAGAAACCGACATGATTGGGACAGTTTCGCAAAGTTTAATTTTGGTTATGCATAATAGAATAACCGAAAAATTGTCATGGTATATGTATGGGGTCGAATTTGACCAATCACGTCCTACCGTCAACATGACCAACCACTGAATGTTTACGATACAATACGAAGGAACGACCCAGGGGTAAGAGGAGGAACGACCTCGACCTGTCATCCGCTCCACCATAGAGTACACTGATTTTGTCGTTCTCATGACTCAACTTAGATCCCCCATTATATAAAGGGGATCCGAGCCTTGTAATAAAGGAGACTGGGGAATAGAAAAAACTGATTCTCTCTCTCTGATCTTTATCATTCTCTCTCTCTCTGATCTTTATCATTCTCTCTCTCCCTCTTTTATCATTATTACTGTCCCGATTATTGAAACAATCTTAGGGTTTATTATCTTCGACTATGATTTACCCCTTCATCTCTTTGATTGATTTGCTTAAAAAGAGCTTAACATCTTTTGAATCAAACAATTTGGCGCCGTCTGTAGGGATTTCTGTAGTCGAAATCATAGTTCTTACCTGGGATATCAAAAGCAACGATCTCTATCCTTTGCACTCCATAGAAACCGGCGATGGTAGAGAAAGAAGCAAGGTTGAAGGTGATAGCGAATGTCTCAAACAACCTCTTGGACTCCCTCAACGAAGACGGTAGAGAAGATACCGAGAATATAACACCAAGAGGTACACCGGAGGGGGAGATCTCACCCTCTATACTTAAGGATCTGACAATCTTGCGCGAAAGAGGAACTTCAACGTCCACGGTGAAAGAAACACCACCAACAGTCAAAAAGCTGTTAGAGGAGTGGTTGACAAGCGCTCTAAACACCATGCTTGAAAAAACCCCTCAAGGAAATACCGGAGAATCGCCGACGGCGGAAATCGCTGCTGTCGCCGGCGAGCCAAGCACTGTACGGACAAGCAACATCCGCACTATCACCGATGCAAGTGATGGTGCACTCGCGACCATCCTAAAGAAAATGGAAGAAATGGAAAACGAGAACAAAATGCTTCGTGACCAAATGAAAGAACACCAGGAAAGGGTTGACAAAATACCCGGCGCCCCTAAGCTGCTGCCAAAGCGCGATGTGGGAAGATTTGTCGAGCAACCGTACAGTGAGGAAGCTGCTCCCCACCCCATCCCGAAAACCTTCAAAATGCCACCATACTTGAAAATATACGACGGGACCACGGATCTAGAAGATCACCTGATTCATTATGTCACCGCGGTAAAAGGCAACGACTTGTCAAAAGAACAAGTGACATCCGTGCTGTTGAAAAAGTTCGGTCAAACTTTGACAAGAGGAGCGTTAACATGGTATTCTCAGCTACCAGCACAGTCGATATCAACATTCGAGGAGATGGCAGATAAATTCGCTACCGCTCACGCAGGAGCAAAGAAGGCTGAAGCTAGGGTCAACGACATCTTCGCCATCAGGCAAACGGCGGGCGAAGGACTTCGGGACTTCTTAGCCCGGTTTAATAGGGTAAGAATGGGACTGCCGAATGTATCGGAAGGAATGGCGGTCGCAGCCTTCCAGAACGGGCTAAGCAGAAGCGGGTCGAAGGCGACCAAGAAGTTACTCAACAGACTCATGAAGTACCCTCCCACCACATGGGAGGAGATCCATAATGACTACTGCGCCGAAGTAAGAGCAGATGAAGACGATCTCAACGGTCCAACCCAGCGACTAACGTAAGAGCAGATGAAGACGATCTCAACGGTCCAACCCAGCGACTAACGTCAGTACAGTCCGAGATAAGGAGAGATCGACGCAGCGACGGACGAAGGGATCAGCTCCCACGCTTCAACAGAGAAAGGCATCAGCCCTATGTCATAACTCCTAATCCACCTCCCTCGAGGCATACAGACGCCGTGTCACGACATATCGCGCCCCTTCGAAACGAAAGAGGTATGCCCCCATTATTATCTGCTCATAACTTTTGTGTTTACCCTTCAGAAATAGTGTACGCACTAGAGAAGCTGGGCACGAAGCTGCAATGGCCATTAAAGATGAAATCGGACCCAAGTGCAAGAAGGTCGAACGTACTCTGCGAATTCCATCAGGAAAGAGGACACAAGACCGAAGACTGCATAGGTTTACAATAGGAGGTGGTCAGAATGCTGAACCAGGGATACCTGAAAGAACTGCTCAGCGATAAAGGAAAGGCTAACTTCGCTAGAGGGCGTGACCCATCTCAAGGACCACCCAGGCCACCGTCGCCGGCACGTACCATACAAATTATTATCAGTGGTGGCGACGACTCGGTGATCAACCACATAAAGTCCACCACCACGCATAAGCTGAAGCGTACAATCACTCACGAACGGTATGATGGCTTCAAAGATAGTATCACCTTCGAAAAGTCAGATGCCGACGGTTTGTCTTTCCCTCATTACGATGCTGTGAAAAGAGTCATGGTAGACGACGGAAGCGGCGCGTGTATTATCCACCCAAGAGTTCTCATGCAAATGAAGCTCGAGGAAAAGATATTACCACGTTGCATAACACTAACGGGTTTTAATAATGCAGTAGAGCGGACATCTGGAGAAATAACACTGCCGATCCTGGCTGGGGGAGTCACGCTGGAAACTACATTCCACGTCATGAACCAGGAAACCGCTTATAATGCTATCATAGGACGCCCATCGATATACGCCATGCGAGCCGTCCCCTCAAGCTTATATCAGGTAATCAAGTTTCCCACCCCGTGAGGAATTTTCAGCATTCCAGGAGAGCCGCGTACCGCCCAGGAATGCTACAGGATCGCCCAAGATTGGACGCATACCAAACAGTTAAAAGAGGCAAGCACGGAGGCATAGCAATCAACCATGTCGGGAGCTAAAACCGACCCGCCAGCAGAGATCATCATAGACCCCGACGTTGTAGAAGCTTGCAAGGCAACCATTGAAGATCTCGACCCGGTACACCTGGACGACGCCGACAATACAAAAAAGGCTTATATCGGACACAACCTCTCCGAGCCAGGTAAGTATCGTGAATTTTTGACTAACAATGCCGATCTATTTGCCTTCTCGCACTCAGATATGCCGGGGATCCCGAAAGACATCGCCACTCATAAGTTGAATGTCGATCCGCTTTATCCGCCCGTGCGGCAGATGAGGAGGAAATTCAATACCGTAATCAACGAGGCGGTCAGTGAAAAAGTGGACAAATTACTGGCTAACGGCTCCATCAGAGAATCGAAATACCCCCAATGGGTCGCTAATGTGGTCATGGTCAAGAAGAAAAACGGCAAGTGGAGAATGTGCGTGGACTTCACCGACCTGAACAAGGCATGTCCAAAAGATTCCTTTCCATTGCCCCATATCGACCAGCTGATCGACGCAACAGCGGGACACGAACTGCTGAGTTTCTTGGACGCCTACTCCGGCTACAACCACATCCTAATGGCCGAGGAGGATCAAGAGAAAACAACTTTCATCACCCACCAAGGGACTTACTGCTATAATGTGATGCCATTCGGACTCAAGAACGCGGGGGCCACATACTAGAGGTTAGTTACCAAGATGTTCAAGGAACAACTCGGCAAGACAATGGAGGTCTATATCGATGACATGCCGGTGAAATCGACCAAGAAAGAAGACCATATCGGTCACTTGAAAGAAACCTTTGAGATATTGAAGCGGTACGGGATGAAACTGAATCCGGAAAAATGCGCCTTCGGTGTAGCCTCAGGAAAATTTCTGGGTTTCCTTGTGTCACAACGAGGCATCGAGGTCAACCCGGATCAGATCAAGGCCATAGACTCAATACCTGAGGTACTGAACAACAAGAAACAGGTACAGAAGCTGGCAGGGCGAATAGCTTCGGACAGGTGCCACAAGTTCTTGTACTGAGAAAAGATCATAGACTAAAATGGAATGAAGAATGCATCGACGCCCTGAGGAAACTAAAAGCATATCTCTCCTCACCACCCCTGCTCGTCAAGGCAGACCCAGGCGAAAGTCTGCTCGTATATCTAGCGGTATCCAAAGTCGCCATCAGCGCAGTCTTGGTCTGCGAAAATAAAGGTACACAATCCCCCATTTACTATATCAGTAAAACCTTAATAGATGCCGAAACAAGGTACCCACACCTTGAAAAACTGGCTCTCGCACTAGTCGTAGCTTCGCGAAAGCTTAGACCCTACTTTCAATGTCACCCCATAAAGGTAATAACAATATTTCCCCTAAGGGGCATCCTGCATAAACCTGAGCTCTCAGGCAGACTCGCCAAATGGGCCATCGAGCTCAGCGAGCACGACATAACGTATCACCCGCGAACTACCATTAAGTCGCAGGTACTCGCCGACTTTGTCGCCGATTTCAGTGTAGAAATTTTGTCGAAAGCGGAACAAGAGGCCCTTCGTGCCTCCATTCTTACCGACCTTTGGACCCTCTATACTGACGGAGCCTCGAATGCCTCGGGATCGGGACTGGGACTCATCCTCGAAGTCCCTGCAGGCGAAGTAATTCGTCAGTCCATACAATGTCCCGAGATGACTAACAACGAGGCCGAGTACGAGGCTGTGGTTGCAGGTATGAAGTTAGCACTCAAATACGGAGCCCGGCGACTCATCCTCCACTACGACTCTCAACTCGTCGTAAATCAAGTCACCGGGACTTTCCAAATTAAAGAACAAAGACTACAAAAGTATCAATCAGAGATCCACAAGCTAATGCCAGAATTCTATCCGCAACCGCTTTGTATCCTATCTGCAGGACGGAACACTCCCACAAGACAAAAAAGAAGCCAAGAAACTCCGAGTGCAAGCTGCCCGATACAGCCTGGTAAATCATGATCTCTACAAAAGAACGTTCGGCGGACCCCTCGCTAAATGACTCGGACCCTACCAAACAAGAAAAGTATTGGAGGAGGTGCACGAGGGCCATTGCGGCACACACACCGGGAACCGTGCCCTCGTCCGATGCCTCATCCGCGCCGGCTATTACTGGCCTAGTATGAACAAAGAAGCAGCAGACTACGTCCGGAGATGCGAGCAGTGTCAAAAATATGCCCCCATGATACATCAAGCGGGAGAACTCCTCCATTCAGTCACTTCGCCATGGCCCTTCATAAAATGGGGGATGGACATAATCGGCCCCCTGCCGGCTGGACGAGGAAAGGTACATTTCCTTTTAGTTTTAACTGACTATTTCTCTAATTGGGTGGAAGCAGGCGCGTACGCCCAAATACGCGAACAGGAGGTCATCGCTTTTATATGGAAAAATGTTATATGCCGCTTCGGCATCCCCAAAGAAATCAGTTGCGACAATGGGCCTCAGTTCGCCAGAAAGAAAACGACCGAGTTCTTTGAAAAATGGCCATCAAGCGGATACTCTCCACTCCATACCACCCAGCCGCCAACGGTCAAGCCGAATCTTCCAACAAAGTAATATTGAACATATTGAAAAAGAAGCTCGAGGAAGCTAAAGGGTTATGGCCCGAATTACTGCCTGAAGTACTATGGGCATACCGAACAACACCAAAGTCCAGCACGGGAGAAACGCCATATTCACTGGTCTACGGGACCGATGCAGTCATACCCGTCGAGATCGGGGAGCCAAGTTTGAGATACTCCCATGACAGCGGGGCGGGTAACAACGAAAATAGGTTATAAGACCTAGATGAAGTCGAAGAACGGAGAGACATGGCCCATATACGAATGATAGCCCAGAAATAGCAGGTAGAGAGATACTACAATAGAAAAACCAAAGTAAGATCACTCAAAGTTGGCGACTACGTACTCAAGGCCAAAACACTGGCATCGAAAGACCCAAACGAGGGAAAATTGGGAACCAACTGGGATGGACCATATAAAATCACAGCAGCTGCAAACAAAGGAGCGTTCCAACTGGAAAAAATGGAAGGAAAATCACTCCAAAACAACTGGAACGTCGCCCACCTCAAATACTTCCACTTCTGAAAGGCGTCTCCCAAGCCGTACTCTTTTTCCCTCACCCGAGTTTTGTCCCGATTGGGTTTTCTCGGGGAGGTTTTTAACGAGGCGGCAAAGGGGATACCCCGTGGATACAAAGCGCAATTCATAACCTCGGTCCATCAACACGGTCTCTAGACCGAAGTAATGAAGGGACTACCCTAGTCAGTCTCCATTGTATACGTAGAAGTCGATCTCCATTGTATAAACAGAAATCTCCATTATATGAATAGAAGCCAATCTCCATTGTATACGCAGAAGTCGATCTCCATTGTATAAGCAGAAATCTCCGTTATATGAAAAAAAGTGCCGATCTCTATTGTATAAACAGAAGTCGAATCTCCATCGAAGCAAACGTCCTAACGGCTAAGGCCATCGACAATGGTTCGACCTCGAAAGATACTACTTCGACGACAGTCGAAGTAACGTCCTAACGGCTAAGGCCATCGACATTGGTTCAACCTCGTTCAAACCACGACGGATACTACTTCGACGACAGTCAAAGTAACGTCCTAACGGCTAAGGCCATCGACATTGGTTCGACCTCATTCGAACCACGACGGATACTACTTCGACGACAGTCGAAGCAGACGTCCTAACGGCTAAGGCCATCGACATTGGTTCGACCTCGACGGATACTACTTCGACGACGGTCGAAGTAACGTCCTAACGGCTAAGGCCATCGACATTAGTTCGACCTCGGTCGAACCACGACGGATACTACTTCGACGACAGTCGAAGCAAACGTCCTAACGGCTAAGGCCATCGACATTGGTTCGACCTCGACGGATACTACTTCGACAATGGTCGAAGTAACGTCCTAACGACTAAGGCCATCGACATTAGTTCGACCTCGTTCGAACCACGACGGATACTACTTCGACGACAGTCGAAGAAAACGTCCTAACGGCTAAGGCCATCGACATTGGTTCGACCTCGACGGATACTACTTCGACGACGGTCGAAGTAACGTCCTAACGGCTAAGGCCATCGACATTCGTTCGAACCACGATGGATACTACTTCGACGATAGTCGAAGCAACATCCTAACGGCTAAAGGCCATCGACATCAGTTCGATCTCGTTCGAACCTCGACATCTTCTGAAAGGCAATATCCTNTCGACATAGGTTCGACTTCGTTCGAACCACGACGGGTGCTACTTCGACGACAGTCGAAGCAACCTCCTAACGGCTAAGGCCATCGACATAGGTTCGATTTTGTTCGAACCACGACGGATATTTCGATGACAGCCGAAGCAAAGTCTTAACGGCTAAGGCCATCGACATTGGTTCGCCCTCGTTCGAACCACGACGGATACTTCGACGACAGTCGAAGCAACCTCCTAACGGCTAAGGCCATCGACATTGGTTCGACCTCGTTCGAACCACGACAGGTGCTACTTCGACGACAGTCGAAGCAACCTCCTAACGGCTAAGGCCATCGACATAGGTTCGACCTCGTTCGAACCACGACGGATACTACTTCGACGACAGTCGGAGCAACGTCTTAACGGCTAAGGCCATCGACATTAGTTCGACCTCGTTCGAACCACGATGGGTGCTACTTCGACGACAGTCGAAGCAACCTCCTAACGGCGAAGGCCATCGACATTGGTTCGACCTCGTTCAAACCACGACGAATACTACTTCGACGATAGTCGAAGCAACATCCTAACGGCTAAAGGCCATCGACATCAGTTCGAACTCGTTCGAACCACGACATCTTCTGAAAGGCAATATCCTCGAAGATTAAGTGTAATACAAACAACAAAAAAGGGAGAAGCAACAAACAGACGAAGCGACAAAAGCAAAAGTTTATATTACAACAAAAATTATTTACATTCCTCCACATGGATAGATTTTGGTACACCCCACAGCCAAAGAAGATGCGGAGGCAAAAATATACAAGCTTAAACTAACTACCACCCACTGTGGGATAAGCGTCCTCATACCACGAGTCTAAGTCAAGGCGATCGACAGCCTCGGAAGCAACATCCTCCCCATCGGGAGAGTCGGGGTAATACCCACATGATTCACGAGCTGTGCGTGCTTCATTTCGCACCACCTGAACCTCCGCCTCCGTCGCTCGACCCTCTGCGTGTAAAGCTCTGTATATATCAAGTCGTGCCTCTGCATAGACCCACATCTCATGGGCGCTACGATGCGGGCCCCGACCAGATGGGGGACGAGACGAGGAGGGCCGAGAATGGCATTCCGCTTCCTCAGACCTCGGAGGGGCGACTTGCCTCTGCAACGCGGTCAATTTGTCGGCATTAGCACTCAGCTCGCCCTTAAGTCTGTCGATTTCCGCCATTCTAACACCAAGCTCGGCGGTCAGACTAGCTACCCTCTGCTGCAAGTCGGCATTCTCCGCAGCCACTCCTCGATTCAATTCGAGTTCATCATCCTTCGCCCTGAGGAGAGCCTCCAGCTCACTATTACGAGCAACGGCCCTCACTAGCTCCCCATCCGTCTCCTCCAGTTCTGCCCCCCTACGTTCCAATTGGGCCTCCCTCTACTTAAGCCCCTCGCGGAACACTTGGAACTCGGGGTCCTGTTGGTAGAGATCAGCCACCGCTTGATGCTTAGCACGGCATTTTCGATACTTCTTCAACATCTTCTTAAAGAGGTCCGTCCTCTTCCGCTCACAACGGTCCCTCTCCACCTCCAGGACGAGGGTCTGGGAAGAAAAAACAAGAGTAAGCATATTTCCATACCCATCCTACAATAAGCAAAGAAAAAAGTAGTAAGGTGATGAAACCTACCTGTAAAGCCATGCCGGCAACCTTCCGAGACAGCTCCATATCGTTCATCGCCCTGAGCATCCCACTCTCGAGGGCGGTGCACAACATGGTAAGCGACAATGCGACCTACTCGCTATTCAGCAGCAAGTTGCAATCCCTAGGGATTGTTATATGACGGTCAGATCCATCCGTCGCCGCCTCCACACGGGTGTGACAACCCAAAAACTCACTTACGTCCTCAGGGGCAACATCACAACCCGACTCATTGGCTTCCACGTCAGGCACACCGACGTTAGTCGACGAACCCTCCTCAGTGGGGCGCACCGAACTAACCCCTGGGCTGACTCTTTCCTCACGTGTCGGCCTCCCCGATCGGATAGCATCGACCATAAACATGGGCGCCGGGGCCGCCCGAGATGTTCCACTATCGTCGGCTTCAGTAGCCACCCCTTTTCCCATCTCTAGTCTTCTCCTTTTTCTTTCCGGAGGCTCCTCACCATGAGAAGATTCGTCGGCGGGTTGTGGGGGCGATGTCAACAAAGTCGGCTCCCCTATATCCACAGCCGTGGGCGTAGCTCCCTGATGGTGTGTAAAAGAACGACCTTCCCGAACAGACTCGCATAGAATATCTCGAGCGTCCGCAGTGGTAGTAGGACACATGGAAGCAGGGACTGTCACCTTCTTCCTAGAAGCACCTCGACCTATGACCACAAAATCACGGTTAGGCAAGGTCGTCTAACCGACAAAGCAAAATCGGAAGTTTACCTGAAGAAACTTGAGGGCCGTAATGTTGCATGAATGCAGGCCAAGTTCGGGTTTCCTCCGCGTGAGGAAGCAGGCCGGCGACCCAGCTCCTTAGACCGGCAACGGGCTGGGGCGGACGAGCCATGGCTGTAATATAAAAGTTAGAACTGCGATAACAACATGCAATAGAAAACTTGATGAACTACAGCACTTACGTGTTTTGTTCCATCTTTCTGGAAATCCGGTAGGGTTGGAGACCATATGCTCGGTCCTGACAAAGAAATATTTGTGCCAGAATCTACGGCTCGGCCGGTCGTCGGTTCCAACCACCAACCCCTTTGTACCATGAATCCTTAAGTGCACCGTGGTCCCTCTAAGGAAACCGGCTATAAATAAGTGCAAGAGATGATGAACGGAGATGTCACATCCGGCCAACGCTGCATATTTAGTCAGCAGCAGAAGCACCTTAAGTGTGTACGGCGTGAGCTGAGCCGGACAGATGTGATAGAATCTGCAGAATTCCTCCGCCAAAGGAAAAAGGGGAAGACCGTAGCCTATCAAGAAGGGGTACTCGTAGAAGGCACAATAGCCCGGCCTGTGAACGTCAACGTGATCCTCCCCCGCCGGAATCATCTCTACGTAAGCTGGAATGCCGTATTTTGCGCGGAGGTCGTCCAAGTGGTTCTGTCCCATCTCAGAACGCACCGGAATCGGAACTGCAGAATCCTTGTTGAAATCACACCGAGGCGAAGAGTGCCTCGGCAACAAAGCTTCTACCGTCAGAGGACTGACATCCTCTTCCACTTCCAACTCCCCACCATCAGAAGAGGGCGGCGCATTCAACGGAGCTACCTCAGGAACCCTTTCTTTGGTACGTCGAAATTTGGGCATATTTTCGTTCGAAAAAGATCACGTGAAAAGAAATGAGGAATAAGAAAAATCCCTGGGCAAGACCGAAATGTGCAGGAACGCGAAAATCAATAGAGGAGGCCTGGGAAAGTTCTCAGGAATGACCAAAGTTCTTCAACAAAATTAAACCCTTCCCCTATTTATAAGGTTGGGTGGCGCCAGAATCGAGGCGTCAGATTTCAAATCAGCACGGGAAACCAAGTGCCAAAGCGTCAGTTCTCTTCCGCTTCGAGAATACGCGTAATGATGACACATGCGGACGCTGACGTCACCCAAGGCAGAGTGTTTTACTTCAACGTTCTGACAGGAATGATTCCCGTCTCCCACCAGTCACGTCAAATCAAGTCAACAAGTCAAACTCTCCCTGACGGAAACGTTGATTCCGCCCATCGAGGACGCATCTCGTTGCGACCCCGACGAGCGGAGGGGCTAACTGTATAGGGTCGAATTTGACCAATCACATCCTACCGTCAACATGACCAACCACTGAATGTTTACGATACAATAAGAAGGAATGACCCAGGGGTAAGAGGAGGAACGACCTCGACCTGTCATCGGCTCCGCCATAGAGTACACTTATTTTGTCGTTCTCATGACTCAGCTTAGATCCCCCATTATATAAAGGGGATCCGAGCCTTGTAATAAAGGAGACTGGGGAATAGAAAAAACTGATTCTCTCTCTCTGATCTTTATCATTCTCTCTCTCTGATCTTTATCATTCTCTCTCTCCCTCTTTTGTCATTATTACTGTCCCGATTATTGAAACAATCTTAGGGTTTATTGTCTTCGACTACGATTTACCCCTTCATCTCTTTGATTGATTTGCTTAAAAAGAGCTTAACATCTTTTGAGTCAAAACAATATATATTTTATAAAATAACTGGCCAAACCGAACTATTGACACCCCTACCGAAAAGTCCTAATGTAGACCGGAGGGATTACTTTTTTTTTTTTTTTTTTTTTTTTTTTTTGCGATGTGGTAGAATGATTGGAAGTGAGCAGGAGTGTTAATTTCATTATGTATAAGTGTATATTTGCTCGAGCTGGAGTATTGATAAGTTTGCTTATGACCCAATTAACTCGTCTCAACTTAAATTATGTTTTTCTTCAAAATTCCAACAGAAATATGATCTTTGTTCATAGATAACGTTTAATCATTTTTGTCAAGTACAATTACATGTTGAATTTTTTAAGTCATAAGAAAATAAAAAATGAAAAAAGCAAAGCTTATAAATTTAGTGGTACTATACAATAGATCTGGTCTTATTTCTTCCCTTCCTCCTTCAATTTATGTAACAAAAAAAATCTATCTATTCCAAAAGGACATATTATTTGACTAAAAAGTGTTAAGTCTTTTATAAACCAATTAAATAGGAAGATTAGAGGTAAATCCTAGCCAAAGATAATTCGTCCTAGATCTGAGGCAGAAGATAAGAACAAGCAAGCATAGCGAAACATAAAATTTAATCATAGCAATAATTGAATCCCGTAATCTAAGAAGAGGATGGTGCTTTTCATAACATTGAATAATAGTGAAGAATGCACAGATAAAAAGGGTCACCGATCTTTAACAAGGTTGACCCCCACACATTTGATATGATGAGATTAGCGATGTATATTGAGGATCTAAGCTTCCTTGATTCTTTCTCCTTAGCGGGGAAAAAGAGATGAAGATCCCTCTTCTTCTCTGAAAATATGTCTGTGTGTGTGAGTTTGTTTTTCGCCCCCTTTCTTCTCCCTCTCACTTAGTTTATAAACTAGGTATTCTCATTTACACAACGGTCCTTAGCCATAGTACCTAAGTCATTTGACTGTATTACTGGTTGACCCTCTGAAATGCAGTAACATCCAATTCGCCGTTCAAGCATTCTGAATACACGACCTCGGTCGTGACCGAGGTGGGTGTCGTTATAGCGTCATATGGATACGACTTCGTCCCAAGTGACTTTTTGTCGTTCCTGTTCATGCGGATTCTCGTCTGGTCAGATTTTGACCCATATAGTTAGTCCCTTCGCCTATTGGGGTCGTCTTTTGGCGAGCTCGATGGGCGGACTCTATTGATTCGAAAGTTGTGAGAAATCTGAGCACTTTGTGCGAGAGGCGAGTACCTCGTGGCGAGGTAGCGACGTGACGTTTTGAGAGCTGCATCAGACCGTCACGTCAGTTCAGAATGTCATTAAAACTCCTCATGCGTCATTATGGCGCACGTTTTCTATGCATTGCGTCGTTTCTCGGGCCCTTTCCGTTTTCAAAATAGCAGCGTCCCGCTCAGGGTATTTATATCCCTATAAATAGGGGAAAATCTTACATTTGAATGTTGTGCTTCCCAATCGCTCAAGAGAGACTTTTGCATCTTTTCTTCTTCTCCTTCAATTTCTCACATTTCCCTTTCTGTTAAAAATTCTCGTGGCCGCTACGTTTTTCCTTTATCATTTCCGATTTTCGCAATCAAAGAAGAGATGGCTAGTGCATCCTCCAACCCTGATAGAGCCATTGGTGCCCCGATGCCGGAAAACGATATATCCCCACTCGAAGAGGGAGTGGCTATGATGGAGGATGAAAGTTTTCCGACGGTGGATGAAGTGGTCCCCCGCCCAGGGAAGGCAAGGGCAGACTTCAAAAGCCCTGCTAAGGATGAGTTTGAACCTGTCATTTCAACGATGGATACCGCGGTACTCATGGCGTTTAAAGCCAAATGGGGGATCCCCGATCACATTGAACTGGTTCTGGCGGGTCGTGACATAGTTCATATACACCGTCCGGGCTACTACGCATTTTACGCGTATTCTTTTGTCATCGGATACATGCTTCCCCTTCCTTCCTTCCTTGGTGGTGGACTTCTGCCGCTTCTACGAGGTGTGTCCGGCTCAACTCTCTCCGTACGTACATAAGCTCATCCTTATGCTCGTCAAGTACGCGGAGCTGGCCGATCGAGGAATTTCTCTACAACACATGTTTCACTATAGGGACACGATGATTCACATTCGTCACCGAGGAACCAAAGGCTTGGTGGTGAAGATGGATGACAAGGCCAATTGCCGCTTTTGGGAAAACTTCTTCTATTTCCAAACAGAGCACGTGGTATTGAACCCTGCGGGGCTTCCTGAGGCATGGAATTTCGCTCGTAGGTCTTTCTTTCCTTTTATTTTATTATATATTTTTTTAAAATGGCTGTTGGTCGATGGCCTTTAGTTATTTCGTCGAGTGTTTTTTGTTTCCGCAGCCGAGAGAGTACCTCCTCCGCAAGTTGCTAATATTCGCGAATGGGTGAGCTCGATTCTGCCCCACACGATGGGTATTCGCGAATGGGATCCTTTTCACGAGAGGTTTGGGCGCAAACCTTCCGCTGGTGAGTCGGCCTATTTCGGCCTTAGTTGCTTTGTTCTTTGCTCTGTCTTTTTCTCTACCTTGTATTTTTATTTGGATGAATTTCTCTCATTAGCAGGTCGGAGAGGAGCGAGAAGGGCGAGGGATCCCGTCCTTGCTTTCCGTCAGTCGGCTTCTTCTGCCCGGCCCATACCAAGGGCAACTGTAGATGAGGGCGTCCAAAGTATGGTTGTTCCGCCGACCGTGTTCGCGTTTGAGCCTGTTCATGGTTGCTCTTCGGTCGGACACTCCGATCTCCACAGTTCGTTCGGCGGACGAACCTTCTCATGGTGGTGGCGAAGAGGCCCCGTCAAAGAGGCAGAGAGTAACGTCAGAGGGGGCGTCTTTGATTGAAATGCCCTCGAGGGGCGACCCTGTTTCGGTGGTGTCTGAAGCCTGCGGTGATGCCATCCTGGGCGTGGAGGCGATACCCATTTCGCGCGTGGAAGAAGTTGTTGTGGCAGGGGGACAGAATTCGGAGGCCGCCGCGATTGTTTCGAGCGGTCCATCGACGTCTCAGCAGGCCCGCACCCCCTCTTCGGCTACTGAGAGGTTGAAGGGCGTAGTGGTCAGGGGTGGGCATCGGTCGGTTCGGTTCGGTTCTGAATATTATCGGTTTAGCATATCGGTTATCGGTTTACAAATTTGATAAACTGATAACCGAACAGATAAGATATCGGCTAATCGGTTATCGATCATTATAGGTTCGGTTATCGGTTTACCCAATAAGATAACTAAATCTAGAGTTAAGCAAAAAAGAGAAGACAATTCACTTGAGTTAAGCAAAAAAAAAAAAGAATTCATATATAGTATACTACCCTTTTCTGCGTTCTGTCCAGTGGCCACAACTTGAATAGTACTAACAAGTGAGGGCGGAAGGCGCTTCACCTTAAAATTAACAAGTCCAAACATATAGTGCTAACAGTCCAAGATAAACTGGATGTTGTTTGTCAAATTCCTAACCTGAAAAAAGAAACCATAGAGCAAAACCTTGATATGTGCATGGGCAATACTAACACAGAAATGAAAAACACCTAGAAGGCAAGAAAATTTTGTCCTATTGTCAAAGCTCAGTGTACTTTACAGAAGAATAATGTTAAAAAATATACTCAAAACTAGCGAAGATTGTCGATTGAGAATTGATAAGTGCGAAGAGAAATTGGTAGTAGGTATAGGCTGCACAACGCGAGCTCACAAAATTAAGAAACGAAAATAAAAAATAAAGAATCATTAACAGTCAGAAATACCAATATAAAGATGAATTTTTTAGAAATTAAAAAGCCTAATGTATAAGACTAAAGACTTACGCTAGGAGTAATTAGTAAGGTCTATGAAGAATGAAGATGAAGCAACTGAAGAGTGTGGCTGAGAAAGAATAGGAGAGAATGAACTGAAGCCCTAGCATATGTATATACTTAAGGTTAACGTCATAATTTATTAATTCTTATTGGGTTATCGCTTAACCCATTAACAAAATTGGCAAACCGAGGCCCGAACCGATAATCCAATAATGAAAAAAATTCTAAACCTTTACCGAACCGTTAACCCAATAACCCGATATCGATAACCCAATAAATAATTAACGGTTCGGCTTATCGGTTTTACCCGATATATGCCCAGCCCTAGTAGTGGTAGATAGGGGTGGGCATAATACCGACCAAACCGAAAAAACCGGCCGAACCGTGAATTTCGGTTTTTCGGTTTCGGTTTAATCGGTTTTTCAGTCGGTGCGCGGTTTTAAAATTATTAATTTTCGATTTTTCGGTGCGGTTTACGGTTTTTGTATTTCGGTTTTCGGTTAAACCGAAAAACCGAAATTTCGGTTAACCGTGCTGCTGTGTTAATTCATTGGTTTCATTGTTCTCTATTCTTGGTTTCATCAGTGCATCATCGAGCAATCTTTTATCAGTATAGATACATGAAAGTCAAGAGTAGGAAATGAAATGACAACTTACAGCAATATTGAAGTCTTTTAATAGAAGACCATAGAAGAACCACGTAACAGCACTTAAAGTGAGAAAAAGAGAGAGGATAAATGGCATGTATTCCACACTCTTTGTTTTTTTTTGGTCGGAATTCCACACTCTTTGTTTTAATAACTTGTCTCCGCATTAAATGAGAAAATGAACATTATAATTTTCATTCGTAAAACAAAGAATGCAGTTAGAGAAGAAAGCTTTAGAGAATATATTGATTTTTTTTTGCATGTATAAACTTACCACTGTACATAATGGGGATACAAATACACATAAGGAAAACACAAGGCAAATCCATCCAACAACTTGCACACGAACAACTCCTTTGAATAGAAACTGAGTGACAAGGACAATAGCTCCAAACCCTCAAAATACTGATAAAAGCAGTAGCTTTACAGTTTGGACCAATGAACTAAATGTCATTGGTCCAACAGTATTTCCAGCCATTGCACTAAATGTCAGTTACACTAGTTTCCTCTCTGTTACACTAGTTTCGTTTCTAATTACCTTGAACCGTTTAAAACCGAAAAAATAAACCGGAAATAACCGAACCGAACTTTGAAAAAACCGCACCGAACCGTAAATACTTTGGTTTGATTTGGTTATTAATATTACAAAACCTAAAACCAATAAACCAAACCGTACTTTCATAATAACCGACCGAACCGACCGAGCCCACCCCTAGTGGTAGATGAATATAAATCTGACTCTGATATCGATCCTGAGGACATGAGGATGTTCGAGGAAGGTTTTACTAGGGTCGATGTGAGGGCGGAAGACGCTTCCCGTGTGCTCGAAATTCTGTCAGATTTTAACCTGTTGGAGCGATGGACTTGATACCCCAATTTGACCTTCTGCGTTCCGCCACCGAAAGCAGATCTCTTTAGGAGATCAATGACTCCGGTTTGTCGCGCGGCGTGGCTGGGATGGCCTTGAGAGTAAGTTTCCTTTCGCTATTTTCTTTGTTTTGTGCCATTTACTTTCGCTAATTCTTCCTTTTTCCCTCAGACTTACATGTTGGAGATCGAGAGTGCTCGTCGGGCTGAGACGCGGGCTGATGTCTTTCTGAAAATGGCCACGAAGTACTGCCGATATCGCAACAGGTGCCGTGAGATGCACGCGCAGCTTAGGGCGGTCAGTAGTACTTAATCCCTCAAGGAGGAGTTGGAGATGAAGGACGAGGATCTGATGTGGTCAATCCGCAGATGTAGCGAGCTTGAGGGGCTGCTTAAGGCCAAAGACAAGGAGCTCGAGGTGGGCAAAGGGGTTGCGGCGGAATGCGAGGATCTTCAGGCGAATGTGTCATCCTTGCGAGCCGAGCTTGAGCAGAATGCCACTAGAGTTTCCAATCTAAGTGCAGAGTAGACGGAGAAAGTGGCTGAGCTAGAAAGGAATGTGGCCGAGTTGGAGAGGGCCGAGGGAGCCCGAGTGGTGGCTTTAGCGAGGGCAGCTGATCGCCTCCAACCCTATACCACTATAAAATGGCAAAGAGTGGTTGATGCAGCTTTTACCCGAAAGGTCGGGATCGATATCCACAAGGAGCTAATATTGGTTGGGAATTGGGTTTCTATCCAATCTAGCTATGCGTATTGTTCTTAAATTGCACTTCTAACCATGCTTTATTTTGTTTCTATTCTACTTTTATGCTAATGAGTGATGACATTAATCTAAGTACAATATTTTTGTAAGGGTTTTCTCAATTAATAAAAGGCACTTGGGAAGTGACTTACACCTAGGCAAGTATCTAATGGGGTCTAAAACTTAGAACAAACTTGTTATAATTGGGATCATGATATAACCACTGTACATAATTACTCACTCTGTACCTCTCGGTAGTTTGAGTGACTTTGCTCTAATTGGCTTTCTCAAGCCCAATTAGGTGTTCAAATAATACAAGCAAAATTGGCTCAAGTAGGGTATTACTATCTCTAGGTTTAACCCCTTAATTGGGGCTATCAATCTCTTGAATACACCCCAATTCCTCGTTAGCCTGAATTTTCTAGACTTAGTCTCTCTTTCTCAAGAAGAGTCTAAGTCATATAGGCACGAATAAGTGTTTGCAACCACCAATTCAACAATTAAAGCATGATTCAAGCTAAATATCATTAATCCATAAATAACTAAGCCCTAAAATTGAAGACCCATTAAATACCCACACTAGGGTTGGGTCACAACCCTAGCTAATGGGTTTAACTACTCATAATCAAGGCAGAAATCAAAGATGGAGATGAAATATAACCCATAAAAAGTAATCACAAGAGTAAAATCTAAGATTAATGGTTAAAACTACTCTAAAATTACTCAAAATAGCTAAGTACGACGGTTCACGTGCTCCTCAAAACCAAAGCTGACCTAAAAATGTGAAAAAGAACTATTTATACACAGCTCAAAATTTCCAAACAAAAATACCTCTACGGAGGTTCCGCTGACAGCGTAATAAAGGGGCCTCAGCGTTTGAACTTTTGCGGCCGCGCAAAAGCAAGCGCGTACCGCGGTCCTTCTCTTTTCTGGACTTGATTTCGCTGGGAGCATAAAAGCAACCACCTCAGCGTTGTCTTCAACCGCGGCTGCGTAATATGTTCGCAGACCGCGCTCTTCATTTGAGCTCAAATTTCCAGTCCTCTGATTCTCAATTTCGCCCTCAGCGCTATTTGGACTGCGGCCGCGGTAAGTATTTCGCTACCGCGCTATTTCACTGCGGGCAGCGATGTCTGTTGTGCCCAAACTTGCCTTCTCTGAACCTCAATTCCGCTAAGAGCGTAATTATGGTCGCCTCAGCGGTGGACCTTCCGCGGCGGCACTATTTCATCGTTGTTAGTGCTTTTAGCTTAGCTTTGAACTTGTGCAGGTTTAACTCATTTATGAGCTGGTTATGACTTTCTTGCTTCATTTTGACCAAACCCTGCAGCCAAGCACAATAAATTTGTTTTCGGGAATACTTTTACACATTTTTAATCTAAAACCTAAGCTAAAGGGAGCATAAAATAGGCTAGAATCCCTAGTTATCAGCAGCGGCGCTGGAAGACACTATCCGCATCCTCAGGTTTGAGTGGGAAGCCAAGAGGGAGACGAATCCACTGAGGGAGGAAAAGCTCGAGGAGCGGATCGGTGAGCTCGAGCGGGATGCCTCAAACCTGGGAGACCAAGTTGTGGCTCTCGAGGTCGAGAAGGCGCAGCTGTTGGCCCAGGCCCCCCCTCAGGAATCTGCCTCTATTGCTGTCCCTGGCCATTTGTACGAGCTATGGGTCCATGCTGCAGCCCAACAAGATGTATATAAGGGTTTGTGGGCGGCGGGGAGCGTTCCTGAGGCCGCTTTTGAAGATGCTCAGATTAAGGTACGCGAGGCTCGTCTTGCCTGCGGCTATGACCCTGTGACACCGGAGGCCGGTGGGGGTGCTGAGATTGAAGATGGGCTCTCTTCTGATCATGTCAACGCTGACGAGGACGGTGGTGGAGATGGGGCCGAGTGAAGTTTTTGTAGTTTTTTGTACTTAGCTCTTTTTTTGTTTCTTGTTTTTTCTTTTTATGGGGTACGCTTTTGGCCTTTAGTAAGACGATGTCATGTATGTATATATATCTGAATAAGATAGTTGGTTTGCCTTTGGTTGCTTATTTCAGACTCTCTTTCTCATCCATTTTTTGAAAAAGATCTTTAGATTTTCCCGTGATGAGTCCCTGATTTTTAGTTGGGAATTCGAATGAGGTCGAATTTAGCTCGCTGATTCGAGCGAGATCGGATCTCATCTCGTTAGTTCGAACGGGGTCGAGCCTTACTTTTGTTAGTTCGAGCGAGGTTGAACTTAATTAGCTTGAATGAAAGTCAAATTTTACTCTTTGGCGATGGCCGGGGGCCGTAAGGGTGTAAATTCGAGCGAGGTCGAATTGTAACCCGTATTATGAGTTCGAGCGAGGTCGAACTTTGGCTGGTTAATTCGAACGAGGTTGAATTTTCCTTTCGCTTAGCGATGGCCGATGGCCGTAAAGGTGTAAATTCGAGCGAGGTCGAACTTCCCCTTCGTTTGGCGATGGCTGATGGCCGTAAGGATGTAAATTCGAGCGAGGTCAAATTGTAACCCGTTATGGGTTTGAGGGAGGTTGAACTTTCCTTTCTCTTGGCGATGGACGACGGTCGTAAGGGTGTAAATTCGAGCGAGGTCGAATTGTAACCCGTTATGGGTTCGAGCGAGGTCGAACTTTACTTTGTTTGGCGATGGCCAATGGCCGTAAGGGTGTAAATTCGAGCGAGGTCGAATTGTAACCCGTTATGGGTTCGAGCGAGGTTGAACTTTCCTTTCGCTTGGCGATGGCCGATGGCCGTAAGGGTGTAAATTCGAGCGAGGTCGAATTTTAACCCGTTATGGGTTCGAGCGAGGTCGAACTTTCCTTTCGGTTGGAGATGGCCGATGGCTGTAAGGGTGTAAATTCGAGCAAGGTCGAATTGTATCCCGTTATGGGTTCGAGCGAGGTCGAACTTTACTTTGTCTGGCGATGGCCGATGGCCGTAAGGATGGTAAGAATGTTTCGTGCTGCCTTGCTTTTTTTGGAGAGTATTACTCGTTGCTGCATCGTTTATCCATGCGTCGGGGTGAGTCCCAGCTCATCTAGTCTTGCTTTCATTGGAGAATATCATGCGTTGCTGCATAGTTTATGTACGCGTCGGGGTGAGTCCCAGTCTATCTAGTCCCTTCATTGCTCGGCTTGGAGAGACCGCTGACGGGACGGGCGATGAACTTATTGCTCAGGCTTCTAGGCACCCTGGAACTTGATTAGTTCGAACGAAGTTACGACGTGATTCGTAATATTTAGTCGGCTGAATTAGCGTAGGATTGCCATGGTGAGCATACGTGCAAGCTTTTCGTATTCATATTCTGCCTGTGTTGGAGAGACTGTACGTTCTATGGGCTCACCGCCCAGTCCCAGGCTATGGAGATTGTTTCTTAATAATGTCGTCTTGTTCTGAGCCGTTCGTCTGTTATTCGTAGTATGGTATGGTGTGGGGGTTTTGCTCAACCGTTGCTTGCGGGATGATATGGTGCAGAATGTTTTCCTGGTGTGTCGTTTTGGTGGCGTTTGTTCCTTGTTCGCGCACCTAGGATAATGCTCATGTTCCTATCCCAATCCAAAAAAAAGAAGGAAAATAACAAGTCAAAACTAAACAAAATCGTCTGTTACTGATGATAGGCTATAATTGCGTATTTTAGTCGATTATTACACTCAAATTTACTGCACTTTGATTGAGTTTGAGCTTTAATCGCTAGTGTCTTGCACTAACTGTGTGTTTTATGCCTTGTAGGAGTGATTCCGAGCTATATAGATGTTATGGAATGAATTCAAGTGATTTGGAGCTTCGAAGTCTGAGTAAAAGCTCAAGGAATTAAGCCGGAATCGTGTTTGGGGGTCAACGGATGATAGTTAGAGCGAACGAAGAATCGAGTAGGCATATTGCGCACTGTCTAGTAAAATGGATATAACTTTTTGCTCAGAACTCCATTTGGTCTCCAAAATATATGGTTGGAAAGCTAACTCAAAGGGCTACAACTTTCATGTTTTACGTTTTCCCGAATTCCAAAGGAATGGGGCGAAACGCGCAAGATTTGAGCCAAAACGAACGAAACCGGGAAAAAAGGGCCAGTTGGGCGCCACAGGCAGCGCCTGGCGCCACCTGTGGCGCCAAAAACACTATGCACAAATATTTGGGCACTATGGAGGGCGCCTGGTGCCGGGTTGGGCGCCGGTGACGTGAAATGTGTCCTATTTCGCTCGGGACAAGGTTATTTCGGCCCTAGACCTACCCAACACGTATAAAAGCAAGACTAAACCTATTTTTGAAGGGAGGACGCCACTTTAGAGATATCTAACATACTTTGGAGGAGAATTCACGTGGGGGAACACACACCACACGTGGAGGAGGCTTCTAACTAGTTTTTCTTCTCTTCTCTTCCTTTAGTTTCATAGTTTATTTGTTCTAGAGTTGTGGGGTGCCACATGAACGTTGTAGTTTGAAGCTTGAATTGTTCTTATTATTTTATCATATTGGTTTATTTATTCAATCTTGCGCTTAATTATTTGATTGCTTGATCACCAATTGAATACTATCTACGAATTTAGGATTGAACTCGGGAGAGGGAATTCTAGATTGCATATAAGATTGAGTAGAGCAAGATCTTAACTCTTAGGGGGAGCGGATTTGCGGTTAGGATAGGAATATACCTAATCGCCTTGCTTGGTTATTATACGGGAATTATAAATGTGTTCTTGTTGATCCTAATTCCATAGGAATATAGGCGTTAGGTTAGCTTGAATAGGCGAGTTGTACTTGGGAGAAAGCTACGAGCAATATTAACCCCGTCAACCAATAAACTAGATAAATTAATTAGACAATTTAGGTAGAAAACTCAACGGGATTGTTAGCTAACCCATAGCTCTAGAATATTCACTCACATTGAATTCGTCTCTATAATTCACCAACTTGTTTCCTTTGTTTCTCAGTTTACTACTCTAGATTATCTTTAATTTAATATTCATACTTTGGATTCACTTGAATAGATTAATTATTTGGTTTAATGTAGTTGATAGTTAATCACAAGTCCCCGTGGGTACGATATCTGAACTTACAATCCTATATTACTTGTCGACCACGTATACTTGCGTGTGCGTTTGGGAGCAACAAGTTTTTGGCGCCGTTGCCGGGGACTTAGAAATTACCTATTTTACTAGATTAGATTTTTAATTTTTTATCTATTTAAGTTTTTAATTTTAGTCTAGTGTAGTTAGTATTATATTTTTATATTTTTTTACATGGCATCTTTGAACGAAAAGTGGTGGGATAGTAAGTATTCTTGTTTTTGTGATCCTTGTCCATATTGTAAAGGACCCCACTTGTGGCAATATTGTAAAAATATTCCTAGTACCGAGTTGTGTGCACCATCTCCTTCTTGTACTATTTGTGATGGAAATTGGAATAATTGTCCTAAGTGTTGTTATCCTACTCCAATCCCTTCTTATGTTGATTCTAATAATTCTTGTGAGTTTGACAGGAGTAACGAATTGGATGATGTAGGACATGATGTTCGCATTCTTGATATGCACGGGAAATTATTAGAGGAATATGGAGGTTTCCGTGATAAAATTATGAATGAGATGCAACGATTTATAGAAGGAAGAGCTGAACTGGGACAAGAGATCGATCAATTTGGAAGTACTATTCACGACTTAGAGGCTCAATTGAGTGCAAAAGTTGATGCGTGTAATGCCCAACAATTTAGTGATGAGTTGTGTGAAGCTGAAAAAGATCTTCTAGGCCAAATTGAGGAGCTAAAACGAGAATACCAATCACTAGACCATGTTTTTGTTGATGATGCCGAGGTTGAGGAAGAGTGCGAAATTGAGGATGTCAAAAATAATGCCATTTTGGAGTTGGAGCGTATTGGACCTCATTCTAAACACTTTTCAACATTGTGTTTGGTTGGTGAAATGAAAATTGATCCATTCGAGCATATGGACAATTCAATAGATGAGGAACAAAGTGTTTATATTCTGAAATTTGTCACACCAAGGAGACAAAACGACATACCTCACTTAAAGGCCAAGAAGTGCAAGATGCAATACCTATTGTTTGGTTCATTTATTTTCACACCACCGCCCAAAGAACGTGACACAAAAATTGATGCAAAACTGAGGGCGCAATTCATATCCTCAAAGTGGAAGGAAAAGTGGTGAAAGTGATGGCGTCGTGCCGCGAAGTTAAATAAGGCGCTTGTTGGGAGGCAACCCAATTTTTTTTCTTTTATTTTATTGTGTTAATATTTTTTTTGTAATATTATTTTTGTATTTTGTAGGAGTATGAGCATGGAATCAAAGCCAAAAGGCGTGTGCAAAAGCGAGCAGGTGGTTAAAACTAAGTGTGAGGTACCCGCACAAGGGATCATACCAGGGAGAAGTCTGAGTATCCCATGAGCTGCTAATTCTTCGGCCTTTGGCCTACCAGGGAGTTTCTTTTACCCTCTTGTTATTTTTAGTGTGCATTGAGGACATTGCACAATTTTAAGTGTGGGGTGAGGAGATTGTCTTGGTGATTTTCTGTGCTATCTTAGCTTAGTTGTAGTACTCGTTCTTAGTGTAGTTGTAGAACTCGTTCTTAGTGTAGTAGTTTTTGTTAAAAACAAAAAGAAATTAGAAAAAGTTCGGACTTTTCCCAACGATGGATCTTTTGGACAATTTTCTTGAGGGATAAAAGTCCGATTAAAAATACCAAAAAGATTTTTTTTTAATTTTTTTTTAGGATAGTTACGTAGTATCCCTTGGTTTTTCTTTGGGCGCCGGTTCTTTTCCAAGGGTGTAGCTCGAACCGGGTACTTTATTTTTTTAGGAGTAGTTTAGGAAGAAACTGAGTCGTTCTGAGATACTCATTGACATGATTGATGCTGGCACATTAGGCTATGACATACATTCTGTTTTCCCGTGTATTTGGTTTGAATTGTGAAGCCCAAGTAAAGTAAATAACCTATTTTGTGACGCCTGTTCTCAGTTGTTTGACTTGTATAGTACATAGTGCAATATTGCTTAAATTTCTCAATTATGTGTGCTTACTTGACTTGAGAGTTGAATAGAACCGTCTTGATTGAGTCATGTGCAACGTGTGTGTGAGGAATTGTGATTTTCTATGCTATCCTGTGTAGTCTAGAACTTGCCCCGTGTGTTAATTGAAGCGAAATTGTAAGTGTGCTAATCTAGGAGATGACGTAGGCTTTTTCTTACTTGATCGTGGATGTGCTTGTCATATAAAATAAAATTTCCCGTTGCTAGCCCCTTTGAGCCTATAGACCTTTCTTTGGCACCCACATTACAAGTCATACCCCCATTTTGTTCTAAATTTGATATTGATTGAACCTTTACCTCCTAAGGCACTTAGTCGCTAAAAGAAGTAAGATTAGAGATTGGGGAGTAGCTTTTGAGTGGAACCATGGAAGGGCCGTTGGTGCACTAAAGTTGAAATTAAAGGTCACTAGCCGATGAACTTTATTGTATGGAGTGTGTGAAGAAAAGAGAAAGAAAAAGAATAATTTAAAGGAAAAAAATATGATAGTGAAAGTATGTAGAAACATAAAACACCTCCAATTCTTATTGATTTGTGCTAGTGAAAAATAGAGAAGTGCGTAACTGAAAAGAGGGCTATGTTGGCAAGTGAATCGGTTGAGAACAATATGAGCTTAAATTGTAAATGTAGTATATTAAAGTGCTTAGGAGGGTTAGCCACTATTCCAAAATATATCCTACCCGTCCCTTAGCCTACATTACAACCTTAAAAGTCCTAATTGATCCTAGATTTGGCTAGCTTAAATTAGTAGAGATATACACTACGGGCAAGCTTATGGAAAGACCACGGGATGCATATGAATTCTTTATGAGAGTGAGTGAATTTGGTTCAATTGTGCGATGTTCTTAATCTATATTCAAAAGTATATTTGAATGTATGGACTATCTATAGTCACTCTTTTGTTTGTTGGTGAGGGCACATGATCTCATGAATGATTGGTAATGTTGTAAACTTTCTTGTTAGGTAAGTGCATGAATTGAGGGTGCTTAGTGGTTACAAGTCGGCTTTTGAGGTTGGGTGGTGACAAATAGGTTGTTGGAATTGATTGAAGTGAAATATTATACTTGGGCATGCTTAGACGGGAATAATGTAAATTTTTGTGTGTTCATGCTTGTCTGCCGGTATTGATCATAGTCTAGGGTATAGTGTGTGGGTAAAAGATAAAGTACTCCTCTATAATTGATACTTGTACGTAGTTGGGGGGTTTATTAGATAGTCCCATTGCTCGAGGACGAGCAACGTTTAAGTGTGGGGTGTTGATGATATGCTATAATTGCGTATTTTAGTCGATTATTACACTCAAATTTACTGCACTTTGATTGAGTTTGAGCTTTAATCGCTAGTGTCTTGCACTAACTGTGTGTTTTATGCCTTGTAGGAGTGATTACGAGCTATATAGATGTTATGGAATGAATTCAAGTGATTTGGAGCTTTGAAGTCTGAGTAAAAGCTCAAGGAATTAAGCCGGAATCGTGTTTGGGGGTCAACGGATGATAGTTAGAGCGAACGAAGAATCGAGTAGGCATATTGCGCACTGTCTAGTAAAATGGATATAACTTTTTGCTCAGAACTCCATTTGGTCTCCAAAATATATGGTTGGAAAGATAACTCAAAGGGCTACAACTTTTATGTTTTACGTTTTCCCGAATTCCAAACGGAACAGGGCGAAACGCGCAAGATTTGAGCCAAAACGAACGAAACCGGGAAAAAAGGGCCAGTTGGGCGCCACAGGCAGCGCCTGGCGCCACCTGTGGCACCAAAAACAGTATGCACAAATATTTGGGCGCTATGGAGGGCGCCTGGCGCCGGGCTGGGCGCCGGTGACGTGAAATGTGTCCTATTTCGCCCGGGACAAGTTTATTTCGGCCCTAGGACCCAACACGTATAAAAGCAAGACTAAACCTATTTTTGAAGGAGAGGACGCCACTTTAGAGAGATCTAACATATTTTGGAGGAGAATTCACGTGGGGGAACACACACCACGCTTGGAGGAGGCTTCTAACTAGTTTTTCTTCTCTTCTCTTTCTTTAATTTCATAGTTTCTTTGTTCTAGAGTTTTGGGTGCTACATGAACGTTGTAGTTTGAAGCTTGAATTGTTCTTATTATTTTATCATATTGATTTATTTATTCAATCTTGCGCTTAATTATTTGATTGCTTGATCACCAATTGAATACTATATACGAATCTAGGATTGAACTCGGGAGAGGGAATTCTAGATTGCATATAAGATTGAGTAGAGCAAGATCTTAACTCTTAGGGGGAGCGGATTTGCGGTTAGGATAGGAATATACCTAATCGCCTTGCTTGGTTATTATACGGGAATTATAAATGCGTTCTTGTTAATCCTAATTCCATAGGAATATAGGCGTTAGGTTAGCTTGAATAGGCGAGTTGTACTTCGGGAGAAGGCTACGAGCAATATTAACCCCGTCAACCAATAAACTAGATAAATTAATTAGACAATTTAGGTAGAAAACTCAACGGGATTGTTAGCCAACCCATAGCTCTAGAATATTCACTCACATTGAATTCGTCTCTATAATTCACCAACTTGTTTCCTTTGTTTCTCAGTTTACTACTCTAGATTATCTTTAGTTTAATATTCATACTTTGGATTCACTTGAATAGATTAATTGTTTGGTTTAATTTAGTTGATAGTTAATTACAAGTCCTTGTGGGTACGATATCTGGACTTACAATCCTATATTACTTGTCGACCACGTATACTTGCGTGTGCGTTTGGGAGCAACAGTTACCTTGACCTGATTGGTTGGCGAGGGGAGAGGGGCACTGTAGGACGACTCGTTTTGCCCCGTGCTCGAATGACGGCTTCAGATTTGATAGCCGCGTGCTTAGCTTCGCCGTTAGTCGAGTCTGGGCTTCTTATGGGCTGACAACTTACTTTGCCCGTTTGGGATCTCGAGCTCGAGTCCCGGTCCGATCACGTCCCAGGTGCACAAAATAAGGGAAACATAAGTTATATTCCGTACATACGGGTACAAAAATAAAGGAGACATAAGTTATACTCCGTACGTACGGGCAAGACAAGCTTGTTATTTCAAAGAACCACACAATAGGTTGTCGTTCCTTCCTAAGAGAGATGGGAAAATGTGCACGAAGTATAGATCGGTATCTAACGTTAATATAGCAAATAGGATTGAGGACGTGCTCAGTGCATAGTGGCCATAATCCCACTTTGACAACTCATACGATGTGCCAAACCCATCGCTACATCAAGACGTGGACTTTGTATTGATATGAGACAATTTTGATTTCATGCAAAGATCTGACCTTTGTTGGTTCGGTTATTTCGAAAGCTTGCCTACAAATTTCTCAAGTTTGTGTTTGCAATGAGAGGGCGAGGCTACGACAACCGGGAAGTGGAACTCTGGCTGACTTTAGTTCTAGAGGAAACTAAAATTTTGGCTAGAAAATCCCCACAGACGGCGCCAAATTGTTTGACTAAAAAGTGTTAAGTCTTTTATAAACTAATTAAATAGGAAGAGTAGAGGTAAATCCTAGCCAAAGATAATTCGTCCTAGATCTGAGGCCGAAGATAAGAACAAGCAAGCATAGCAGAACATAAAATTTAATCATAGCAATAATTGAATCCCGTAATGTAAGAAGAGGATGGTGATTTTCGTAACATTAAATAATAGTGAAGAATACGTAGATAAAAAGGGTCACCGATCTTTAACAAGGTTGACCCCCACACATTTGATATGATGAGATTAACGATGTATACTGAGGATCTAAGCTTCCTTGCTTCTTTCTCCTTAGCGGGGAAAAAGAGATGAAGATCCCTCTTCTTCTCTGAAAATATATTGTGTGTGTGAGTTTGTTTTACGCCCCCTTTCTTCTCCCTCTCATTTGGTTTATATACTAGGTATTCTCATTTACACAACGGTCCTTAGCCATAGTACCTAAATCATTTGACTGTATTACTGATTGACCCTCTGAAATGCCGTAACATCCAATTCGCCATTCAAGCATTCTGAATACACGACCTCGGCCGTGGCCGAGGTGCGTGTCGTTATAGCGTTATATGGATACGACTTCGGCCCAAGTGACTTTTTGCCGTTCCTCTTCACGCGGATTCTCGTCCGGTCAGATTTCGACCCATACACCTATATGTATCTACATAATATACTTAAATTAAATTTACAGTTCTATTTTCTATTTCCCCTTTACAGTTCTATTTTCTATTTCCCCTCCCCCCCTCGCC
>NW_017672647.1:71437-87157 GCF_001879085.1 Nicotiana attenuata
TACCCTTTACCTACGTTCTTACTTTCTTACTTTCCCCTTCCCCCCCTCCCGTCCCCCTCCCCCCCTACCCCCTCCCCCCCCACCACACACACACACAATTCTTTACAGAATTTCATTTTTAACATATAATGGAGTACAATATAAGGTGATCCAGTCAATCTCCGAAGAATGGAGAAATCTCCATCTCTTATGCCCAAAAGCCTTTAATTCATTTCTTTCTTTTTCTCCCCTTTACCAGGAGCAACCAGGCCTTTCCTTATTCTGCCTAACCATTTTCCAAAAATGTCCACCTCCATTTTCCTCCTTTGGCTTGTTAGCATTCCTCTAGCCATTCATGCCGCCCGTACTAATAAGATTCAACCCCACGGTAATTAATATGCTTGTTCAATTTCTATGACATTTGTCTTAATTTGTTCTGAGGTGATCTAGAACGGGTTCTGTTCTGTTACTTCGATTGAACTTATAGCTTTTGGCTCGAAATTATATACACATATTAATCTACTGACTCTAAATTCTGAATTCGTCTATGATTTGTTGAGTTGCGAATTGTTTTGACATTTTGGATAATCATTTTGATCATACAGGTTTCCTTCTAAATTGTGGTGGAAATGAAAAAATTGAACAAGATTCGCTTACGTATACACCAGATGACAACTTTATAAAAACAGGAAATAAATCAGAGATACAACAAGAAGGGCTAGTACCTTTATTATCATCTGTTCGTTATTTCCCAGATGATGTAGAAGAAAAATTTTGCTATCATTTCCCAGTGAATAAAGGAAGGAAATTGCTGGTGAAAACCATATATTATTATGGAGGTTTTGATGGAGGCAAAGAACCACCAATATTTGATCAGATTATTGATGGTACAAAGTGGAATATTAATACAACGGCGGATTATGCAGAAGGCCTCAGCTCCTATTATGAAATTATTATGGTTGCTCATAATAAGGTTTTGACTATTTGTCTTGCAAAAAATGAGCACACAACTTCAAATCCTTTTATCTCAGCGATTGAATTGCTGTATCTTGATGATTCCCTTTATAATTCAACTGATTTTGGGAAATATGCATTGGTTACTCTTGCTCGTCATAGCTTTGGATCTCATGATACCATAATGTATGTATGCATTTCTATTCCTTTTTTTTTCGAGTTTTCACTATCGGTTTTTGGGATAATTTTGTGGATGGTCATCCAATTTTCAGTTTATTAAAAACGCATCACTAGGTATGAGATATGTTTATTTATATACCCAGCATCTCTCCTCTATTTGGTCGATGTTAGATTTGTCTAGGGTGTCACATATACCCCTTAGGGTCCTGAGGTTTGCTCCACCACAGTTCAAGGTTTCACGCGGAGTGGCTCTGATACCATATATAACAGCCCGGCCTATTAGTGATATTGTTAGCTTTGGGTCTAGGCCCGCATGGCTTTAAAACGCGTCACTAGAGTATAAGATCTGGTTACTTATATACCCAATATTTCTTTCGTATTTTGTTGATATAGGATTTAACTAGGGTGTCACAACAATTCAATTGTATATCTATATACTGCAGAAAGTAAACAAGGCAGGAAAATGCTAATGTCAATCCTGAAATAACAAGTAGGTTGTCACATGCAAAAAATTGTTAGCAAGTACATCTACGTCTTCAACTTACTTTAAATAATATTGATGTGGCACCACTTAAAGAAAACAAAAAGCTCATTTGTCAACGCAATCTTATACCCGATGTCTTTCACCATGTGACATATAATAGCCTTTTTTTTAATTTTTTAAGCGGTGCCACATGAATATTATGTAAGGCGAGTTGTTGAAGTGACACAACCCACTGTTTCTGGGGGACGTATTTAGCATTTTTCGATGTTTTTCATTTTCTGTGATATATAGTCATAATTGAGTTATTTTTCCTTCCCATTACAACAATTAGTTTTAGATTTTGGTAGAAGAAATTGAAAGTTGGATGACCCGTCTGTGAAACTATCCCTTAGTTTTTGTCGTGACCCCTTTTCTTGAGCTGGAAACAACACAAATATACATCTATTTGATGTTGAAATTTTCAATACCTGCCCTATGTTGCTCGGACTCTCCGAAAATGTTGTCGGATGCGAGTCGGATCCTCCAAAAATAGTGTATTTTTTGAGGATCCGATACGGGTGCGGCATCATTTTGGAGAATTCGCGCAACATAGCAGAGTTCATACATCTATATGAAGGGTAGCCTTGGCGTAACTGGTAAAGTTGTTGTCATGTGACCGGGAAGTCAGAGGTTCGGGCCGTGAAAATAGCCTCTTGCAAAAATGCAGGGTAAGGCCGTGTACAATAGACCCTTGTGGTCCGGCCCTTCTCCGAACCCTGTACATAGCGGGAGCTTAGTGCACTGGGTTGCCCTTTTTATTCTTCTTTAAATGTTTTGTTTGATTACATCGATATTAATTGAAATTTGATAGATGATGTTGAATATGTTGAACTAGTTTTCCAGATGACAAATTCAATCGTTATTGGTATCCACTACTCGATGACAATCCAGTTGTAACAAGCCATACAAGTATAACTCCTTCAACATTCTGGAATATGCCACCTGAAAAGCTATTTGAAAATTCAATAACAGCCAGTAGAGGCAAAACTCTTGTGGTAAATTGGCCACCATTTCCAGTTCCTAAGACATACTACTACATTGCTTTGTACTTTCAAGATAGTAGGACGCCGAGCCCCTTTAGCTGGAGAGTTTTTGATGTTTTAGTGAATGGAGCAAAATTCTACAGCAACCTTAATGTCACGACCGATGGTGTCACTGTTTATAGCACAACTTGGCCTCTTGAAGGAGAAACTAAGATTACATTGATTCCCCCAAATAATAGTCCTGTTGGACCTGTGATTGCTGCTGGTGAACTCTTCCAACTTTTGCCTCTTGCTGGACTAACTCTCACTAGAGATGGTAATGGTTCTTTTCAGCAATATTTTCTTTACTAGTCAGTGGCGGATCCTGAGCCGAGGGTCTTTCGAAAACAGTCTCTCTACATTCATTTGGTACGGGTAAGGTCTGTGTAAACTTTACCCTCCCCAGATCCCACTTGTGGAATTTCACTGGGCTTGTTGTTGTTGTTGTTGTTGTTTTCAGTGGCGGATCCGAGTTTAGATGCCATGAGTTTTGAGTTGGATCCGCTATTGTTACTATTTGTCTGTCAATTTAGTTGTTAGTTTCTGGAGTAACTAAGGGGAGCCTTGGCATAACCGGTAAAGTTGCTGCCATGAGACTAGGAGGTCACGGGTTTGAGCTGTGGAGACAGTCTCTTGCAAAAATGTAGGGAAAGACTGCGTACAGTAGACCCTTGTGGTCCGGCCCTTCCTCGGACCCTGCACATAGCGGAAACTTAGTACACCGAGCTGTCTTCTTTTTCTTTCTAGAGTAACATATTTTTTGTTGCACTTAAACAGTGGCAGTAATGGAAGATTTGAGAAAAAGCTTTAACAAAAAACCTCAAGATTGGCATGGCGATCCATGCCTTCCAAAAGACAAGTCATGGACTGGAGTTACATGCTCTTCGGGCATGAATACACGAATCATCTCCCTGTAAGTTTAATTTTCTGATTTAATCCAGGAGTAATATTAGTAATTTGACTAATGAT
Organism: Nicotiana attenuata; assembly: GCF_001879085.1. Taxonomy (NCBI): domain Eukaryota; kingdom Viridiplantae; phylum Streptophyta; class Magnoliopsida; order Solanales; family Solanaceae; genus Nicotiana; species Nicotiana attenuata. Next base: position 75,065 of record NW_017672647.1, read on the forward strand.
AAATCAATAATATATCACTTTTCTGATACTACAATTTTGTGCACTTGGTTATGTTTTGGATAAAGGAATTTGACCAATGCTGGAATTTCTGGACCATTGCCACCAAGCATATCCAAATTAACTGCACTCACTCATCTGTAAGCTATCATTTATTATATCACATTGCTTTTGTTTTTGTTATCTACAAATTAATGGAATATTACTAATTGAAAATGACTCATTTAAAGGTGGCTTGGAAGTAATGAACTTACAGGGAAAATACCTGATTTAAGCCAATTGAAGAACCTAGAAACTCTGTAAGTTCCGATTTGTGCTTCTTTTTCCTGCTTTTTCTTTATAACCGAGAAATTCCCAAGGGCCAGCTGGTGCATGGCTCGAAACTTGGTATATATAATGGGCCTACTCTATCCTTCTCTACTTAAATACCAGACTTTTGTTTGATAAGCAAAAAAATAAGAATTTTCTTTTTCATATTTGACTCTATTTCTTATCCTATGTCGGAATCTGAAACAAATCCAATATTGTCCTGCAATGAAAAAGGCACTTAGAGAACAACCAGTTGCAAGGATCAATCCCGGAATCATTAGGACAGCTTCCCAAACTTAAAGAAGTGTATGCTCCTCTTTGATTAAACTCTGTTTTCATTTTGTATATTTGATGATTAAAGATCAGATCTTTAAGTTATATTTCTGGTTTTATAGGTTTCTTCAAAACAACCACCTCAAAGGGAGCATTCCAGCAAGCCTAAAAAACAAAAATGGCATAAACCTTAAGTGAGTAATCTTGAATTGAAACCTGTCTCTATTTACAAATTTGATACTCCATTCGTTTCAATTTAAATGACACATTTTACCGAGAGTCAAACTGTGTGAAGTTTGACTAATGTTTTAAAATATATTTTTGTTATCGTATTGACATGGAAAAGATTGCAACTTATAGTACTTTTCATGTAGTTTTGAATATCAAAATTTTAATTTTAAACTACTAAGTTGAACTAATTTAATTTAGCTTCAAAGTTCAGTCAAATTGATTCTCGATAAGCAAAATGTATCATATAAATTGAAACAAAGGGAGTACAACTTTTTTTGATCTTATTGATGTTATTTAATATCTGTTGTTTTAGGGTCACTCCTGGAAATGAAGTATCAAGTTAAATAGAGGAATAAATGATGTACGCACCAGAATTTGTTACACATTTCAAGAAGTGGACAGAAACAAAGAGAAACACAAGCAAGAAGTTGGGATGGAGGGATTCGAAAGAAGTGCATTTAGTCTTTGGTATACTTGGTTTATAGCATAAGTGCATAACCATAATCAAATCTAAAATTAAAAAATATAATTAGCAACGTAAGGGTGTGTTTGTACATCAGTTATTATGACCAGTAATGATTTAATAGAGGATAGATGTAACCATGTTTTTCTAGGCTAAATTTCACAAATAGTCATATAACTTTGACTTCTTTTTTTTTTCACTAAAGTCATATAACTTTGTTTTTTCACACAAAACTCATAAAACTTTCACTAATTCACACAAAAATTATAGTGATCGGAAAACACAATTTTCTGGTAGTATTTTCTTATTCCACGTCTTTTATTTTTATTTTTAGTCTACTAAATAATAACTCAATTAAAATAAGAATGACCCAACCCGGTCCGACTCAGCCGACCCAATATATATATATATATATATATATATATATATATATATATATATATTATTAAAAGTGAATCCTTCAGAACACGATACTTCTATCTTTTATTTTCTTTTCAAGATTTTCATTCACATTGATAGCATTTTTATTTCAAATGCTCTCTAATTATACCATTTATTTCCTTTTTTTTTTTTTGGTAAGACTCATGCATTCCGAACTAAGTTTTTTTGTGGGGGTTTAGAATTCACTTTTTGTATTATTTTAATTTATGTATATAGATTTTGGGTAGGCTGGGTTGGATCATTCCCATTTTAAGAGAAAAATACAAAAATAACCGGAATCGAAACCAGTTACATTCATAGAAAAAAATAAATAAATTTTAATATATATTACCGAAAAATTGTGTTTTCCGGTCACTATGAATTTTTGTGAGTTAGTGAAAGTTTTATGATTTTTTGTGTGAGAAAATAAAGTTACATGACTTTGATGGAAAAAAGTTATAATTATATGACCATTTGTGAAATTTACCTGGTTTGTCTACTACAACTTGCTTCTTTTTTGTTTTTTTTTTTGGGTGGGGGAGGTAATGAAATATTGTATAAAAAATGTTTTGAGGGGGACTTTGCCAAAGTTCATGGAGAGAATGTAAACTACCATCACCTATTCTGACCACCTAAAAGTTATCTGAAAAAGGAAAAAAAAAGAAGTCAAATGCAAATTCTTCCAAGTTTAAATGGAACAGCATTTGTCACGTTACAGTTTGCTCCACCTATTTCTTCTAAGAGCCAAACAAAACTACGTTTTTCGTCTAAGAAACCATTTTCGCTACTAAGTTGTGTATTCAAATTATCTTTTCCAATATTGTTTTTGAAATTTGTTTGGCTCAAAAGTTATCGATATACTTTGCAAGCTTAAAAACAATCAAAAGTAGGAAAGGGTAAATCGTAATCAAATATAATAGACCTAGAGATGAAAAATGAAGTTGTTGTTGTAGATCTAATAGTGTAAAATGATAATATGAACTCAAGAGAAAGTATTCGTTAGAGATAGAGATAGAGATAGAGAGAGAGTAGGAGAAAATGAGAGCCTTGTATTCTTCCAGAATCCCCTTTTTACAATGTGAAGGTCTCCCTTATATAGTAGGAGACCTCCCTCGAAATAATCAAAAAGATACAAAAATAGGTAACGTTTTTCTAGTGAAGACACTGAGTCTTAAACGATGTCGCTTTTGTCCCCACGTCCAAGTCGTACCCTTACGTTAGTCGACGTATACTCACTGGGCGTACCCATGGGCGTAGAGACGTTAACGGTCAAATTTGACCCTATACAGTTAGTCCCTCCGTTCGTTGGAGACGCATTCGGTAGGCGTCTTCAATGGGCGGAAATGCAAACCTCGTCTTAGGAGAATTTGACCTTGACCTGGGGCGGCAACGTGCATGAGGCGAAATGTATGACGTTGTTGAGCCACTGACGCGTGGCTTCCTTTTCGGAATGACGTCATCGCCTGTATGCGTCACTATTATACTTACTCCCGAGGCGGTTCAAAGGATGATGTGACATTTTGGTTTCCCGCACACGTTTTGAATCATGACTCTTCGATTTCTGCGCAACCTAACCCTATAAATGGGGGAGAGGTTCAATCCGATTCATCTTTCGAACCTTTGGAAAACATTTTCTGGTTTACTTCTTTGCCTTTCTTTCTTGTAACCGTTATTTCGTGTGAGACTCCTCCACTTCTTTGAAGTCATATTTCTCGTCGTTAGTGCCTTATTTCCCCAACAGAATCATCATGGTAAAACGTCGTCAAGGTGGTAAAAAGACCAAGGACACTGACCCATCTAGGGTTCCGCCTTCCTCTGGCGGTGAGGAGAAGGAAGTGAAAAAGACCCTCGTTCCCCTTACTGTAGACAACGTCCTCCCAAAGGAAATGCATATTCGAAAGGATTTTCAAACGAAAAGTCCAGCCCTTCCCTGGGAGCATAGTGATTTACTGCAATCTCATCTAGACAACCTTCGAGCGACACACAACATTCCTGATCATGTGGAAATGGCTCCGGCTGGGATGGACTATGCCAATATGCACAGGCCTGGGTACTGCACATTCTACGAGTACCCGTTTTTGATCGGTTATAGTCTCCCGATTTACCCTCTAGCGAAGGAGGTTTGCCGTTTTTTCAATGTGTGTCCGGCTCAGCTTACTACTTACACCTTGAAGGTGTGCAGGATTCTGACCACGTACGCAGCTAAGGCTGAGTGCTGCGTCTCAGTTCATCATCTTTTACAGTTATTCAGCCCTGGTTACCTGAGGGGTACCATGTTGCAATTGAAAAGCCGTGGCGCGAAGGGTTTGGTAGTTAAGTCTGACGACAAGGCCAACCGCCTCTTTTGGCGTAGGTACTTCTACATCAGAACGGAGCACCTGGTGTCTAACCCTGAAGGATTCTCGGAAAGATGGAACCAAGAACGTGAGTACCTTTATTTGCAGAATTCATGACTGTTCGTGACCTTGACCATTCGGCCGCTGTGATTTCTTTTTTTTTTTTGTAGCGAGGGCTTCTCCTCCCCAGTTTATTGACAGTATTAAATCGTGGGTGGAAAGATTGATACCTTATGTGGAGGATTGCCGTACCTGGGCTGCATTTCTTCAACAGTACGGCCCGTCAGGTAATTCTTCGGCCTTGGTTTGGAAGCTCCCTTAGGTTTTGTTACCTGACTTACTCGTGTTGGCAGGTCGGAGCGCCCCCAAGAAGAAGAAGGCCGTCGTTACCTCGCCTAGGGCGGAGACCGACTCTCATGGCGGAGACATACCCTGCGGCTCGTTCAGTGATGGCGCTCCAGAGGTTCCTCAGCAGGAGGTTGCGCCTATGGCGGCGTCCGCAAGTGAAGCGACTCCTTCAGTGCCATCCCCGCGGCCTATGGAGGAGACTTCTGAAGGTGAGGAGCCGCCAGAGAGAAAGAGACGGCGGTTGATATCGGGCAAGGGGATAGCGACTGAAGACGAGAGGGTAAGTGAACCCCGTCAAGCATCGAGGCCGGTTTTTATGGCCGATGCTATCCGTTCTAGGAGGTCGGTTCCCCAAAGGAGAGCTGTTGCCGACGCCAGCCCAGCCCGTGTTCCGGAGAGCGGTTCGTCGGCTGCTATTGGAGAAGTGGGCGATGGTGCCGAGAGGGCGGACACTGAGGCCGCCCGTGGAGATGCAGATGGGTTAACGAGGGGTCCAGCCCATGTGGAGATGACGACGGGTAGGTCCAACCGCCGAATCATGATCCCAGGAGGGTATAACCTGTTACAACACAGCGAGCAGGCCGCAACGGATATGACCCTGTTATGTGCAGCTGCTGAGCGTGAAATGCTGAAGGGTGTTAGTGACGGGGATCTATCCCGGAGGGTAGCTGGCGCGACCTTGCAGGTAGCTTTCAGTTTTCTTTGTGTGCCGTAAGGCTAACTTTGATGTGTATTGACTTGACTTTCCTCTTTTTCTTCTCCTTTTTAGACTCTCATTTTGGAGGTGGAGAGGAGGCGGCGAGCGCAAAAAAAGGCAGCCACTTTCAACAAGATGGTGAAGAAGTACCAACGGTGCCGTGCCAAGCATCGGGCGCTGGCGGATCTACTTAAGNGTGTTATCCGTCAATAGGATGCGGCTTCGACGCTAGATAGTGGTGGATTTAGCTAATAATGGCATCACTTCAATTGTTATTTGAGTGCCTTTCGTCGTAGTCGAACAGGATTGGCGACTGTTGGCGACGATGGCCTTAGCCATAATACTGTCGATGGCCTTAGCCATGTACGTAACTTCGACTGTCGTCGAATTACTTGTTTGTAGTGGTCGAGCTGGGTCGATTTATTGACGACAATGGCCTTAGCCATAATACTGTCGATGGCCTTAGCCGTGTACGTAACTTCGACTGTCGTCGAATTACTTGCTTGTCGTAATCGAGCTGGGTCGACTTATTGACGACGATGGCCTGAGCCATAATATTGTCGATGGCCTTAGCCATGTACGTAACTTCGATTGTCGTTGAATTACTAGTTTGTCGTAGTCGAGCTGGGTCGACTTATAGACGACGATGGCCTTAGTCGTTTATACATTGGAGATGGCCTTAGCCGTTTGCACGTTGGAGATGGCCTTAGCCGTTTGCACGTTGGAGATGGCCTTAGCCATTCATACATTGGAGATGGCCTTAGTCATTCATACATTGGAGATGGCCTTAGCCGTTTATACATTGGAGATGGCCTTAGCCGTTTGCACGTTGGAGATGGCCTTAGCCGTTCATACATCGGAGATGGCCTTAGCCGTTCATACAGTGGAGATGGCCTTAGCCGTTCATTCATTGGAGATGGCCTTAGCCGTTTATACATTGGAGATCATGCTAGTCTAGTCCCTTTGTCATGTCAGTCAGGAGAGCGTATGGAGTGGCTGGTATGATAAACTTGTTCCGCAAATATCTCCGGGTGCCCCCTCTGTCGCCTCGTTAAAAACCTCCCCCAGAAAACCCAACTGGGACAAAACTCGGATAAGGGAAAAAGAGTGCGACTCGGGAGTCGCCTTTCAAAAATGGAAATACTTGAGGTGGGCGACGTTCCAATTGTTTTGGAGCGTTTTTCCTTCCATTGTTTCCAATTGAAAAGCTCATTTACTTGCTGCTGTTGTGATTTTGTAGGGTCCGTCCCAGTTGGTGCCTAGTTTTCCTTCGCTTGGGTCTTTTGATGCCAATGTTTTGGCTTTGAGGACGTAGTCTCCCACTTTGAGTGGTCTTATTTTGGCTCTCTTGTTGTAGTATCTTTCGACTTGTTGTTTCTGAGCCACCATTCTTATGTGGTCCATTTCTCTTCTTTCCTCGGCCTCATCGAGGTCTTGAAGTCTATTTATGTCGTTCTCTGCTCCGCTGGTATGTGAATACCTCAAGCTTGGTTCGCCGATTTCGACTGGTATGACCGCGTAGGTTCCGTAGACCAGTGTGTACGGTGTTTCTCCTGTGGAGGATTTTGGTGAGGTCCGGTGCGCCCACAACACTTCCGGCAGTAGCTCGGGCCTTAGCCCTTTGGCTTTCTCGAGTTTCTTATTCAGTATGTTCAGTATGGTTTTATTGGAAGACCCTGCTTGGCCGTTGGCGGCAGGGTGATATGGCGTGGAGAGTATTCGCTTAATATGCCATTTGTCGAAGAACTCTGTTGTTTTCTGGCCGATGAACTGCCACCCGTTATCGCAGCTGATTTCGTTAGGGATGCCGAAACGGCAGATGATATTCTTCCATATGAAGGTGATGACTTCCTGTTCGCGTATTTGGGCGTACGCACCTGCTTCCACCCACTTGGAAAAATAGTCAGTTAAAACTAATAGAAATCGTACCTTTCCTCGTCCCGCCGGTAGTGGACCGACTATGTCCATTCCCCATTTGATGAAAGGCCATGGGGAAGTGACTGAGTGGAGTGGTTCTCCTGGTTGGTGTATCATGGGGGCATACTTTTGGCACTGTTCGCATCGGCGAATATATTCTGCTGCGTCTTTCTTCATAGTTGGCCAATAATAGTCGGCCCGTATTATGCAGCGCACGAGGGCGCGGTTACCTGTGTGGGCGCCGCAGTGACCTTCGTGTACCTCTTCGAGCACTGGCCTCGTTTGGTGCGGCCCTAGGCACTTGGCCAGGGGTCCGCCAAATGTTCTTTTGTAGAGCTCGTGGTTTATCAGGCAATACCGGGCGGCCTGTACGCGGAGCTTCTTGGCTTCTTTTTTGTCGGGTGGGAGTGTTCTATCCTGCAGATAGGATACAAACTGGTTGCGCTAGTCCCAAGTCAAATTTAAGGAGAGTACCTCAGTGTGATCAATGGCTGAATGGAGGAGGTTGACCACGCTTTCTTTGTTGAAGTTTTTAGTGGCTGCGGCCAATTTTGCTAGATCGTCTGCTTCAACGTTCCGTGCCCTCAAAACTTGTTCGAAGCGGCACTCGTCGAACTCAGTCATTAATCTGTGGATTTCTGACTGGTATTTTTGCAATCTCTGCTCCTTGTTTTGGTAAGTCCCAGTGACCTGATTCACCACGAGTTGGGAGTCGCAATGGAGAATGAGTCGTCGAGCTCCATACTTGATGGCTAGTTTTATACCTGCAATAACAGCCTCGTACTCGGCCTCGTTGTTAGTCATCTCGGGGCATCGTATGGACTGGCGAATTATTTCGCCCGTGGGGACCTCGAGAACGAATCCCAGTCCAGATCCCGAGGCATTAGCGACGCCATCAGTGTAAAGAGTCCATAGGTCGGCTTTGGAGGGGGCACGACGTGCCTCCAGTTCCGCCTTTGGTAAAATCTCTACGCTGAAGTCAGCTATAAAGTCGCCAAGTACTTGCGACTTGATGGCGTTTCTTGGATGATATGAGATATCGTGCTCACTGAGCTCTATGGCCCATCTGGCGAGCCTGCCTGAAAACTCAAGCTTATGTAGGATGCTTCTCAAGGGGATGGTCGTCACTACTTTTATGGGGTGGCACTGAAAATAGGGTCGGAGCTTCCGTGAAGCTACGACCAATGCCAAAGCTAATTTTCGAGGTGCGGATACCGTGTTTCGGCGTCCACTAAGGTTTTTCTAATATAGTAAATAGGAGATTGCGTACCTTTGTTTTCACGAACCAAGACTGCGCTGACGGCGACCTCGAATACGACCAAATATACCAGCAGGGGCTCGCCTGGACTTGCTTTGACCAGCAGTGGTGGCGAAGATAGGTATGCTTTCAATTTTCTCAAGGCTTCGACGCATTCCTCATTCCACTGTAACCCGTTGTCCTTTCTCAGCACATTGAAAAATTTATGGCACATGTCGGAGGATCGTGAGATGAACCTGGATAGGACGGCTAGTCGCCCCATCAGCTTTTGCACCTGTTTTTTGCTGTTCAACATCTCAGGTATTGCGTCTATCGCCTTGATCTGATCTGGGTTGACCTCGATGCCTCGTTGTGATACGAGAAATCCTAAGAATTTTCCTGAGGTCACGCCGAAGGCGCATTTCTCGGGGTTCAGATTCATCCCGTACCTTCTCAATATCCCGAAGGCTTCTTTCAGATGGTCGATGTGGTCCTCTTTTCTTGTCGACTTCACCAGCATATCGTCGATATAGACTTCCATAGTCTTACCAAGCTGCTCTTTGAACATTTTGGTGACCAGTCTTTGGTACGTAGCCCCTGCATTTTTGAGCCCGAAGGGCATTACCTTGTAGCAGTAAGTCCCTTGGTGGGTGATGAAAGTCGTCTTCTCCTGGTCCTCCTCGGCCATCATGATTTGATTGTAGCCGGAGTAGGCATCTAAGAAGCTCAACAGTTCATGTCCTGCGGTGGCGTCGATCAATTGGTCGATGTGGGGTAGTGGGAATGAATCCTTTGGGCATGCTTTGTTCAGATCGGTGAAATCCACACACATTCTCCACTTCCCGTTTTTCTTTTTGACCATGACGACATTGGCGACCCACTGGGGGTACTTCGATTCTCTGATGGAGCCGTTGGCCAGTAACTTGTCTACTTCCTCACTGACCGCTTCATTGATAGCGGCGTTGAATTTCCTTCTCATCTGTCGCACGGGCGGATGTAATGGATCGACATTCAGCTTGTGGGTGGCGATGTCCCGCGGGATTCCCGGCATATCTGAATGGGAAAAAGCGAACAAATCTGCATGGTTAGTTAGGAATTCACGATACTTACTTGGGTTGGCGAGGTCGTGCTCGATGTAGGCTTTCTTCGTAAGGTCGGTGTCGTCCAATTGGACTGGGTCGAGATCTTCGACCGTTGCTTTACAGGCCTCCACGACGTCGGGGTCTCTAACGGCGTCCGTTGTCGGGTTGACCTTAGTCCCCGACACAGCTAATTGCTATGCCTCCGCGCTCGCCCCCCTCAGCTGTTGGGTGTGGGCGCAATCTTGAGCTATTTTGTAGCATTCCTGTGCGGTGCGCGGCTCGCCTCGAATGCTGAATACTCCCCATGGGGTAGGGAATTTGATCACTTGGTAAAGGCTTGAAGGGACCGCTCGCATGGCGTGTATCCACGGGCGCCCTATGATGACGTTGTACGCCATTTCCTGGTTCATCACGTGGAAAGTTGTTTCCAGCGTGACTCCTCCTGCTAAAACGGGCAGTGATATTTCTCCGGATGTCCGTTCCACTGCATTGTTAAAACCAGTTAGTGTTATGCAACGCGGTATTACCTTATCCTCGAGTCCCATTTGTACGAGGACCCTCGGGTGGATAATACAGGCGCCACTTCCGTCGTCAATCATGATTCTTTTAACATCTGTATCAGCGATACGTAAAGTGATAACTAAAGCATCGTAATGAGGGAAAGACAAACCGTCGGCATCAGACTTATCGAAGGTGATACTATCTTCGAAGTCGTCATACCGTTCATGGGCGATGGTCCGCTTTAGTTTGTGTGTGGTGGCGAACTTGACGTGATTGATCGCTAACTCGTCGCTGCCTCCGACGATCATGTTTATCGTGCGTGCTGGGGAGGGCGGCTTCGGCGGCCNTATAAAGTCGGCAAGTACTTGCGACTTGATGGCGTTTCTTGGGTGATATGAGATATCGTGCTCGCTGAGCTCTATGGCCCATCTGGCGAGCCTGCCTGATAACTCAGGCTTTTGTAGGATGCTTCTCAAGGGGAAGGTCGTCACTACTTTTATGGGGTGGCACTGAAAATAGGGTCAGAGCTTCCGTGAAGCTACGACCAGTGCCAAAGCTAATTTTTCGAGGTGCGGATACCGTGTTTCGGCGTCCACTAAGGTTTTGCTAATGTAGTAAATAGGAGATTGCGTACCTTCGTTTTCACAAACCAAGACTGCGCTGACGGCGACCTCGGATACGGCCAAATATACCAGCAAGGGCTCGCTTGGACTTGCTTTGGCCAGCAGTGGTGGCAAAGATAGTTATGCTTTCAATTTTCTCAAGGCTTCGACGCATTCCTCATTCCACTGTAACCCATTGTCCTTTCTCAGCACATTGAAAAATTTACGGCACCTGTCGGAAGATCGTGAGATGAACCTGGATAGGGCGGCTATTCGCCCCGTCAGCTTTTGCACCTGTTTTTTGTTGTTCAACATCTCGGGTATTGCGTCTATCGCCTTGATCTGATCTGGGTTGACCTCGATGCATCGTTTTGATACGAAAAATCCTAAAAATTTTCCTGAGGTCACGCCGAAGGCGCATTTCTCGGGGTTCAGTTTCATCCCGTACCTTCTCAATATCCTGAAGGCTTCTTTCAGATGGTCGATGTGGTCCTCTTTTCTTGTCGACTTCACCAGCATATCGTCGATATAGACTTCCATAGTCTTACCAAGCTACTCTTTGAACATTTTGGTGACCAATCTTTGGTACGTAGACCCTGCATTCATTAGCCCGAAGGGCATTACCTTGTAGCAATAAGTACCTTGGTAGGTGATGAAAGTCGTCTTCTCCTGGTCCTCCCTTTGACATGTCAGTCAAGAGAGCGTATTGAGTGGCTGGTATGATAAACTTTTGCAAATATCTCCAGGTGTCCCCTCTGCCGCCTCGTTAAAAACCTCCACGAGAAAACCCAATTGGGACAAAACTCGGGTAAGGGAAAAAGAGAGCGACTCGGGAGACACCTTTCAGAAATGGAAATACTTGAGGTGGGCGACGTTCCAATTATTTTTGAGTGTTTTTCCTTCCATTGTTTCTAATGAAATGCTCCTTTACTTGCTGCTGCTGTAATTTTGTAGGGTCCGTCCCAGTTGTTTGGCTTTGAGGACATAGTCTCCCACTTTGAGTGGTCTTATTTTGGCTCTCTTGTTGTAGTATCTTTCGACTTGTTGTTTCTGAGCCACCATTCTTATGTGGGCCATTTCTCTTCTTTCCTCGGCCTCATCGAGGTCTTGAAGTCTGTTTATGTCGTTCTCTGCTCCGCTGGTATGTGAATACCTCAAGCTTGGCTCGCCGACTTCGACTGGTATGACCGCGTAGGTTCCGTAGACCAGTGAGTACGGTGTTTCTCCTGTGGAGGATTTGGGTGTGGTCCGGTGTGCCCACAACACTTCTGGTAGTAGCTCGGGCCATAGCCCTTTGGCTTCCTCGAGTTTCTTCTTCAGTATGTTCAGTATTGTTTTATTGGAAGACTCTGCTTGGCCGTTGGCGGCGGGGTGATATGGCGTGGAGAGTATTCGCTTAGTATGCCATTTGTTGAAGAACTCTGTCGTCTTTTGGCCGATGAACTGTCGTCCGTTATCGCAGCTGATTTCCTTGGGGATGCCGAAACGGCAGATGATATTCTTCCATATGAAGGCGATGACTTCTTGTTCGCGTATTTGGGCGTACGCACCTGCTTCCACCCACTTGGAAAAATAGTTAGTTAAAACTAATAGAAATCGTACCTTTCCTCGTCCCGCTGGTAGGGGACCGACTATGTCCATTCCCCATTTGATGAAAGGCCATGGGGAAGTGACTGAGTG
>NW_017672647.1:89047-164455 GCF_001879085.1 Nicotiana attenuata
GGACTGACTATGTCCATTCCCCATTTGGATGAAAGGCCATGGGGAAGTGACTGGAGTGAAGTCGGTTCTCCTCGGTTGTGTATCATGGGTGCATACTTTTGGCATTGTTCGCATCGGCGAACATATTCCGCTGCGTCTTTCTTCAGTTGTGGGGTCAAGTAATAGCCGGCCCGTAGTTATGCAGCGCACGAGGGTGCGGTTACCTGTGTGGGCGCCGCAGTGACCTTCGTGTACCTCTTCGAGCACTGGCCTTGTTTGGTGCGGCCCTAAGCATTTGGCTAGGGGTCCGCCAAACGTCCTTTTGTAGAGCTCGTGGTTTATCAAGCAATACCGGGAGGCCTGTACGCGGAGCTTCTTGGCTTCTTTTTTGTCGAGTGGGAGTGTTCCATCCTGCAGGTAGGATACAAATTGGTTGCGCCATCAGTGTAAAGAGTCAATAGGTCGGTGTTGGAGGGGGAACGACGTGCCTCTAGTTCCGCCTTTGGTAATATCTCTGCGCTGAAGTCGGATATAAAGTCGGCAAGTACTTGCGACTTGATGGCGTTTCTTGGGTGATATGAGATATCGTGCTCGCTGAGCTCTATGGCCCATCTGGCGAGCCTGCCTGATAACTCAGGCTTTTGTAGGATGCTTCTCAAGGGGAAGGTCGTCACTACTTTTATGGGGTGGCACTGAAAATAGGGTCAGAGCTTCCGTGAAGCTACGACCAATGCCAAAGCTAATTTTTCGAGGTGCGGATACCGTGTTTCGGCGTCCACTAAGGTTTTGCTAATGTAGTAAATAGGAGATTGCGTACCTTCGTTTTCACGAACCAAGACTGCGCTGACGGCGACCTCGGATACGGCCAAATATACCAGCAGGGGCTCGCCTGGACTTGCTTTGGCCAGCAGTGGTGGCAAAGATAGTTATGCTTTCAATTTTCTCAAGGCTTCGACGCATTCCTCATTCCACTGTAACCCATTGTCCTTTCTCAGCACATTGAAAAATTTATGGCACCTGTCGGAGGATCGTGAGATGAACCTGGATAGGGCGGCTATTCGCCCCGTCAGCTTTTGCACCTGTTTTTTGTTGTTCAACATCTCGGGTATTGCATCTATCGCCTTGATCTGATCTGGGTTGACCTCGATGCCTCGTTTTGATACGAGAAATCCTAACAATTTTCCTGAGGTCACGCCGAAGGCGCATTTCTCGGGGTTCAGTTTCATCCCGTACCTTCTCAATATCCTGAAGGCTTCTTTCATATGGTCGATGTGGTCCTCTTTTCTTGTCGACTTCACCAGCATATCGTCGATATAGACTTCCATAGTCTTACCAAGCTACTCTTTGAACATTTTGGTGACCAGTCTTTGGTACGTAGCCCCTGCATTTTTTAGCCCAAAGGGCATTACCTTGTAGCAATAAGTCCCTTGGTGGGTGATGAAAGTCGTTTTCTCCTGGTCCTCCTCGGCCATTATGATTTGGTTGTAGCCGGAGTAGGCATCTAAGAAGCTCAACAGTTCATGTCCTGCGGTGGCGTCGATCAATTGGTTGATGTGGGGTAGTGGGAATGAATCCTTTGGGCATGATTTGTTCAAATCGGTGAAATCCACACACATTCTCCACTTCCCATTTTTCTTTTTGACCATGATGACATTGGCAACCCACTGGGGGTACTTCGATTCTCTGATGGAGCCGTTGGCCAGTAACTTGTCTACTTCCTCACTGACCGCTTCATTGATAGCGGCGTTGAATTTCCTTCTCATCTGTTGCACGGGCGGATGTAATAGATCAACATTCAGCTTGTGGGTGGCGATGTCTCGCGGGATTCCCGGCATATCTGAATGGGAAAAAGCGAACAAATCTGCATGGTTAGTTAGGAATTCACGATACTTACTTGGGTTGGCGAGGTCGTGCTCGATGTAGGCTTTCTTCGTAAGGTCGGTGTCATCCAATTAGACTGGGTCGAGATCTTCGACCGTTGCTTTACAGGCCTCCACGACGTCGGGGTCTCTAATGGCGTCCGTTGTCGGGTTGACCTTAGTCCCCGACACAGCTAATTAATATGCCTCCGTGCTCGCCCCCTTTAGCTGTTGGGTGTGGGCGCAATCTTGAGCTATTTTGTAGCATTCGTGTGCGGTGCGCGGCTCGCCTCGAATGCTGAATACTCCCCATGGGGTAGGGAACTTGATCACTTGGTAAAGTCTTGAAGGGACCGCTCGGATGGCGTGTATCCACGGGCGCCCTATGATGACGTTGTACGTCGTTTCCTGGTTCATCACGTGGAAAGTTGTTTCCAGCGTGACTCCTCCTGCTAAAACGGGCAGTGATATTTCTCCGGATGTCCGTTCCACTGCATTGTTAAAACCAGTTAGTGTTATGCAACGCGGTATTACCTTATCCTCGAGTTCCATTTGTTCGAGGACCCTCGGGTGTATAATACAGGCGCCGCTTCCGTCGTCAATCATGATTCTTTTAACATCTGTATCAGCGATACGTAAAGTGATAACTAAAGCATCGTAATGAGGGAACGACAAACCGTCGGCATCAGACTTATCGAAGGTGATACTATCTTCAAAGTCGTCATACCGTTCATGGGCGATGGTCCGCTTTAGTTTGTGCGTGGTGGCGAACTTGACGTGATTTATCACTAAGTCGTCGCCGCCTCCGACGATCATGTTTATCGTGCGTGCTGGGGAGGGCGGCTTCGGCGGCCCGTGGGGTTGTTCCCGTCCGCGTCCCAAGTTGATTTTCCCTTTGTCACTGAGTAATTCCGTCAGGTATCCCTGGTTCAGTCCTGGTATTTAACACTGTTTTGTAAACTCAACCATTTTTCAAAAAGTAGAAACTAAAGTAATATTTTTAAATAAAGTTTGGGCTGAATATTTTTATATTATTCTGCCGAAAGACTTATGTGATTTTGGACTGAGTATGGGATCGGACTGCACGCCGCAGTGGTATGATGATGATATTGATATGAGGCCAAGGGCCTGATTGATGCCACGAGATGGCTTATTATTGCGCTTGGGCTGTAAGGGGCCCCTCCCGGAGTCTGCACACCCTCAGTGAGCGCCGTCGACGTTAAATAAATGGAGCGGGCTGCACACCGCAGTGGGGTACTGGAGAGTACCGGTTTATGTGTTGCATTGCATATTTAATTCTTTATTCTGATGTGATAATTCTATAATTATTTTCACTGTTTTACTATATTATGCTACTGGGTCATGTTGCTGTGTCTGCAGCTTCACTTTGTGCCTATTTAGGATTTCTTATTCTCAGACTGTATTTATGTTTATTACTTTCTGGGTTGGAGGTACTCACAATACTCCCTGCACCTTGTGTGCAGATTCACGTGCACCCACTAAGGCTGAGTGAGATCTTCTCCGCCTAGCATCACATTCGGGAGATTCAAGGTAGTTGCATATTGGCGTTCGCAGTCCTGATCTTCCTTCTATTTTATTTATTTGTTTTCCACATTTCTAGAAAAACATTATGTAGTAGGTTAATACTCATGCATTAGAGGCTCGGACTTGTGACACCAGATTCTGTGGGCTGGTTAGTATTTTATATTTTGGGTTTTCGAATGTTAGCATCTAATTCAGGACTTCACATTTAACTTGGTATTTTAGTTGTGAAAATTTACTTATTCACTGTGATTAATCGGTTAAGGTTGTCTAAATGATCGACCTTGCCTGGCAGTATGTTGGGCGCCATCACGAACGGGGTTGGGTCGGGACAAGGTGGTATTAGAGCCTAGGTTACTTGGTCTCGCGAGTCATGAGCCGGTTTGGTAGAGTCTCGCGATTCGGTAAGGAGACGTCTGTATTTATCCTCGAGAGGCTGCAGAACCTTTAGGAAAACTTCGCATTCTTGAATTCTTGTCGTGCGTTCTTGATTCAGCTCGAAATATAATTCTTTGAATTCCTTCTACGCATTCGTACGCGCGAACGAGCGCTCAGTATCAAATGTGCCTTGGTGGCTTGTGATTCCCCGATCGAGGGGCGAGATATAATCTCTGTGAGTTTATGGTTGGCCAGTCTGGAAGACTTGAGGTTGGATCTTCGCCTGTGGCTTGAGCACCGAGGTGCTGACTGTGTGAACAAGTATTTGAACCTATATGTTTGGTATTGTGCCTATTAGTGGAAGTAACGGCTGGATAGCTATATGATGAGTATGTTAGTACTGCGAGATGTATCTACGTGACTTGGAAGCGGTGAGGAAGGACTACTGGATGATAGAAGAACTATTAGGTGTTTGAATTTCCATCGTGATTCGAGGTANTAGCTCCGAGTTATGGGCGCGTGAGAATCTTTTCATGTTTCCAGTTGAGAGTGAAGTGGAAATTTTATGTGGCGGTATGAGTTCAGACTCAGGAAGANGACGATCATGTTTATCGTACGTGCTGGGGAGGGCGGCTTCGGCGGCCCGTGGGGTTGTTCCCGTCCGCGTCCCAAGTTGATTTTCCCTTTGTCACTGAGTAATTCCCTCAGGTATCCCTGGTTCAGCATCCTGACCACCTCGTGCCGTAGGCCTATGCAGTCTTCGATTTTGTGTCCCCGTTCCTGATAGAACTCACATAGGACGTTTGATTTCCTCGTGGCAGGGTCTGATTTCATCTTCTGCAGCCACTGCACTTTGGTGCCCAGCTTCTCCAGTGCGTACACTATTTCTGAAGGAGACACACAAAAGTTATGGGCGGATAATAAAGGAGGCGTACCTCTTTCGTTTCGGAGTGGGGCGACGTGTCGCTGTAGTGCGTCCTTATGCCTTAGTGGTGGATGGGAGGATTTGGTGTATGGCTGGTGTCGGTCTTTGTTGGAGCGTGGGAGTTGTTCTCGCCGTCCTTCATTGCGTCGATCCCTCCTTGTTTCTGAGTGTATCGTTGTTAGCCGTTGGGTCGGCCCATTAAGATCATCCTCGTCTGCTCGTACCTCAGCGCAATTGGCGTTGTGGATTTCCTCCCATGTGGTAGGGGGATATTTCATGAGGCGGCTTAGTAGCTTCTTGGTTGCCTTCGAACCATCCCTGTTTAGCCCGGTCTGGAAAGCGGCGACTGCCATACCTTCTGATACGTTTGTTAGACTCATCATTACCCTATTAAACCTGGCTAGGAAGTCCCTGAGTACCTCCCCTGCGGTTTGCCTGACGGCGAAGATGTCGTTGACCCTTGCTTCCGCTTTCTTTGCACCTGCATGGGCGGTGACGAACTTATCCGCCATTTCCTCGAACGTTGATATCGCCTTAGCTGGTAGCTGAGAGTACCACGTTAGGGCCCCTCCTGTCAACGTCTCACCAAACTTCTTCAGCAGCACCAATGGTACCTGTTCTTTTGATCGGTCGTTGCCCTTTACAGCAGTGACATAGTGGATCAAATGATCCTCGGGATCTGTGGTTCCGTCATATACCCTCAAGTAGGGTGGCATCTTGAAGGTTTTTGGGATAGGGTGAGGGGTAGCTTCTTCAGTGTATGGTTGTTCAACGAACCTTCCCACGTCGCGTTTTGGTAGCAACTTGGGAGCACCGGGGATCTTGTCTACCCTCTCCTGATGTTCTTTCATTTGGTCGCGGAGTGCCTTGTTTTCATTCTCCATTTCTTCCATCTTCTTTAGGATGGCTGTTAGCGTGTCGTCGTTGGTCTGTGCCTCCATGGGTTTGTTATTTGCTCGTGCAGCTTCAGGTTCACCCACGACAGCAGTGGTACCTACCGTTGGTATACACCTAACGTTACTTTGCGGTGACTTCTCAACCAAGCCACTTAGAGTGCTTGTTAGCCATTCTTCCAGTAGCTTCTTGACCACCGGGGGTGCTTCCTTAGCCACAGATGTGGAAGCTCCTTTTTCATGCAAGATCGTCAGATCTTCGGATGGGGAAGATGAGATCTCTGCACCTGGCGTGATGCTAGGGGTCGCATTCAAAATGCCCTCGTCACCGGCCTCGTTGAGAGGATCAAGGAGATTGGCTGTAACACCCACTATCGCTTTCATTCTGGTGTTATTTTCAGCCATCTTTTGTTTTCGTGTGGTGTAGAGAATGGTAGTTGGTTGCTCTCTAGGTGGATACTATGATTTTGATTCTCGAAATCCCCACAGGCGGCGCCAAATTGTTTGGCTCAAAAGTTATCGATATACTTTGCAAGCTTAAAAACAATCAAAAGTAGGAAAGGGTAAATCGTAATCAAATATAATAGACCTACAGATGAAAAATGAAGTTGTTGTTGTAGATCTAATAGTGTAAAATGATAATATGGACTCAAGAGAAAGTATTCGTTAGAGATAGATATAGAGAGAGAGTAGGAGAAAATGAGGGAGTTGTATCATTCCAGAATTCCCCTTTTTACAATGTGAAGGTCTCCCTTATATAGTAGGAGACCTCCCTCGAAATAATCAAAAAGATCTAAAAATAGGTAACGTTTTCCTAGTGAAGACACTGAGTCTTAAACGATGTCGCTTTTGTCCCCACGTCCAAGTCGTACCCTTACGTTAGTTGACGTATACTCACTGGGTGTACCCATTGGCGTAGAGACGTTGACGGTCAAATTTGGCCCTATACACTTATGCTATCTGTGTACTAGGACTTTGTGTTTAATTCAATTTTGCCTTCTCGTGTACTTCTCTTAGCTAGGTCCTTCATTTGTATTGAAATTCACAAAAAATTCTGTCACCCTTTTCTTTGTGCAGCCGTTTTTCTTTAGAGTTAGAGTCTAGGAATTTAAAACTTAGTGTAGGGTTTCTATAATTGGGTATTTTATATGGAGGTGGGAAGAGATGATGGCCATTGGATTAGAAGAAAATAGATGGCTAGGATTAAATCTTTCACTTAAGTGGGCTAATGGGTTGGGAAGAATGGACTAAGGGTAATTGGGTTGGACCGTGTCTTTTGAGTTTGAACTTAGGTAAAAAAGATCAAATAGTACAATGTATCTATAAAAATGTAAAAATTAGTATAAATTAAAATAAACTAATATAAAACTAAATACTACGAGTGAAACTAATTTTTTTGTATTTTCAAATGTTATAATACTATAAATATAAATATACTAATTGACTTTAACCTAAAGATAAAAAATATTTTTTTGTAATTTTTTACTTTTTGTGATAAAAATAAAATAAAAGAGTCAACACTATTTAGAATAGCGATATTAGGCCTAAACTAAATATTTACATGCTAATATATAAAAAATCTTGGGGAGGGTCAAAAATCACATGTCTACATGTAGCATGTCATAGGCCCTGACGACCCATATGTATTCAAGTTTTAGGAAAAAATGGTTCATTGATACAGAGTTATGGACCACTTATAGTTATACATTACGAGTTGTGGCCCACATAGTTATAAATTATGAGTTGTGGCCATGTTGGCCCATGATAGTTAGAATAAAAGAAATAGTTATAGAGTGGTACGCTCGGGCCAGTACGGCACCGGATGCCAGCCGCGCCTCCCCAGGTTTGGGGCGTGACAGCCTGGGCCTCGGCAACCCAATTGCCTTACACGTTCGCAAGTGAGGGCACGCGTTTGCGATGAGGAGCGGCTCAGTGTATCGCTTTCGCGAGTGTCCTATTGCGATCGTGAAGAGGAATTTTCCTGGGCTCTTCAGTGTGGCCTTCGCGATTGTAAGGGCTTGTCCAGATCGCGATGAAGGCACAGACCTGGGAAGAAAGTTTTAAAAGTCGGGACATAGGCTTTTTGGTCCATTTCTCTCCTTGTTGGTCTATTTTAGAGCTCTTTGAGGAGGGATTTTCAACCAGCACTTTGATCTAAGTGATTTATACACAATATGAGTTTAATACGTGCATTTTGGGTAGATTCTTAACATATAAATTATAGAAATTTTGGGAGTTTGTTGAAAAACCTAGATTTTGATAAAAATGAGATTAAACTACGAAAATGATTATGGAATTGAGTAGAAATTATATATTTGACTTTTTGAGGTATGGGTAAAATTTATCTTTGAAAAATTTCGGAATCCGGGCACGTGGGCCCGGGGTTGAATTTTAAGAATCTTCCAATTTGGGTTGGGATTTACTCTAATAGCTAAATTATGAACTTATGAGTGTATATTGATTTGTTTATGTAATATTTGGCTATCTTCGGAATTTTCGGCACCAACTTGAGGCTTTAGAGTGAATTTGTGGGTCGGAAAGTGAGCTTTGGGACAAGGAAAGTCTCTTGTCTAACCTTGTAAGAGGAAATTCATCCCCCTAGGTCTATGTTTGTTGTGTATTACTTAAGTGGGAAGCGACGTACGCACGAGGTGATGAGAGTCCGAGCATAGCCATATTCCATAATATGTCCGGGTAGACTTAGACCCACATCATGCTTTTAATTGTACTGTTGTGTTTATCTAGCGTATTGACTGTCTTGAATAGAGCTAATACTAGGGATTTAAAGTTGCAATTATCGATTTAGCCTTCTTATTTTAGAAAATTGAGGAATACTTAATAACTATGAAAAATCCATGTCTTCTCGCCTTGCAAGTACTTCCGCGGGCGAGGTAAACCCCTCTATCTAATGGGATCGGGTTGTTCGCCTCGACCGTGTGATAACACCACTTTTATAGGATCGGGTCATTCGCCTCGGCAGTATGATAAAGCCGCTCTCATTGATACCTGTTGTTTGTTCACCATGTCTACTTCACGTACTTTTATTATTATTATTATTATTATTATTGACCTCTAGTAAGTGTCAAGTTACCCCTCGTCACTACTTCTTCGTGGTTAGACTAAATACTTACTGGTCTGTACTTATGCTACACTTCTGCACTGAAGTGCAGGTACTGAGATAGGTTCCACCAGTGGTCACGCGGGCACGTAGCCGATCATCTACAGAGACTTAGGGGTGAGCTGATTGCCTTGCTACGATCTGCAGCACCGGAGTCTTCTTCTATCTTATTTAATATTCCTGTCTATTACTTTTGGGCAGTAGTTTTTAGTAGTTTTGTATATTCTCTAAATTGCTCATGTACTTGTGACACCGGGTTTTGGGGATTTGTAGCACCTATGTACTGTTACACTTATCATTTCGATCACCGCAGAGTATGTATTTATTATGTTAATATTTTATTTAAAAAGACTTATCACAGTTGCATGAAATTTAGTGTAATTAAAAATATGTTAAAAAGGGAAACTTACATATTAATTTGTTAAGGAGGGGTAAATAAATAGTAGTTACACTTATGGGCTTTCCAAAAGGCAGCGTTAGGCGCAGTATCGACCTATTGCGGATTTGGGTCGTGAAATCATTATTGACCCTTCTTCTTTTACTTATTTCAGCGACTCGGTGATTTCCACTTAGGGTTAAAGGCTTAGACCAATGGGTCCAGAACATTTTGGACGTTACTATGCCCAAAACCCGCACGTGGAAAGAGTTGTCCCTTAAATGCGGGTGGAAGGCCAAAAATCATGGTAAGTCGAACTCATCTTGTTTTTCCCTTTTCAGATAAGGAAGTTGTTTGACCCTTCTCTTATGTTGAATTCAGGTCTACCCCAGGGCTCAGTTGTTGTCCCCGGGGAGGATGTTTTGTCTAACCCTGATGATGCAACAAGGTTGTTGAAGGAGACTTTTACACATATAGGTATCTCTAGGCCTGCTTCTGGTGTAAGTGCTTCTTATCGAAGTCCCCGGCCGGAGAACAAACAACCAAAGTGAAGACTTTCCTCCGCGGCCATGGGAAAGAATAAGAGGGTGAAGAATGTCACCCTTGAGTCGTCTCCGAAAGTTATGGTGACGAGCCCCCGCCCGAGCCGGCGTAGACACCATGATGATTGACGATGATGGGGAAGCCAGCAAAGAGGGGGCTTCTCTACATAGAAGACGACGACCTTCCTCAGCTCAACAGACTGCTCCATCTATTGAGTTAGTTACACCAACCGAGCACGATGCCTCGGCACTCTGGAGGGAGTTTGAGATGGTGGAAAATGCCAACTACCGCTTCTGGATCCTAGTCACTGCGCTCGGTACAGTGAGGCTGAGTACCAGGTCCATGCCGTCTTTGGTTGACGAGCAACCAACAACCAACACTGCACTTGTTGCGGCCAATTCTCATCCTTCAACACCATCAGCTTCATTTTCTTCTTCTTCACCAACTCTCTTTTTACCACCAGCAACTGCTACATCATCTCCACCGGCCGTAGCTGTCCAGGAAGAGGATGTTCCTCTCCCCCAGTCCCCAGTTCATGGGAGCTTGGGGCAAAATTATGCCGCCCCCTCAGAAGATTCGCAAAGGAGGAGGATCGTTACTCTCTCGATCTCTACCAGATGCAATCTGTTGTCCTGGACGATGGAACTTGCTAACTATATAAAGCCTTTAGCTTCAGAAAAAGATAAGGAAAAGATACAAGATCTCTCGGGAGAGTGTTTGTTGGACAATGCTATGCACAACGCCACAGCGGTATATTCTTCATTTCCTTTGTTATCTCTTCTATCTTTGATATTTTAAGTTTGCAGTTTTTGTTTTGCAGGACAATTTTATTGCTTTTGAGGACCTCCAAAGGTTGATTCAAGATAAGGAGGAACTTACCTCCGAGCGGGATCAACTTTTGGCCAAGCGGGACCAAACTACTGCTTGCCTCTCAGAACTGGAAGCTACAGCCGCTGAGACTGTTGTGTTGGAGGCTCGATTGCAGCAAAGAGAGCAAGAAGTAGAGAACCTTAGCCAAGAGATCGCCCCGTTGAGGGTTCAATTTGAAGAGGCTAGGGACAAATGGGCTGAAGTCCATAGTGTTGTTCTTGCTGTATCCGATCGCGAGGCTGCCTCTACTGAAAGATTAAATAACTTAGAGGCGGCCTTTTACTCCAAAAATGAATAGCTTGTTGTTGCCGGGGTGAAGTATGCCCAACTGGAGGAGAAGTATAAGAAGTCCATTGAGCGTAATAGATTTTTCAGCTCTACTGTCCGTGATCTCGATATCAGCCTCCGATATGTTAGATCCGCATAGGAAAATCTTTCTGCCAAGGTTGATCAACTTAAAGAAGAACTCAAGCGCCGAGCATCTTCCCCCGTTGTTGAAAAAACATATGCTATGTACATTTTGAGGAGAAAACCCTTGGAAGAGGCTAAATTGGGTGTCAATGACTTTGATGTCGAAATCGATAAAGCCCGTGAGCTGGAGTCAAATGCTAAAAGGGGTTTTTCGGCCAGGCCTGATGCTACCAATTCTTCTGGTTCCAATTTCAAATTCTCGGGAACTAAAGAGGAACCTGAAGGCGATGATTCTGAAGGTTAAAATGATGAAGGCCAAGACATCGAGACGGCGGCGGATCAACCCACTTCTCTTGGGGGCGGATGCTTCTTTTCCTCCGGGTTCCGGAGATTCAGCAGCTTAGTTTTTGACTTCTCTTGTCAACTTTTGTACTTGTGTTGTTTGGAACATTCATTGTAAATAAAAACACTTTTCTGCTCAAGTATTATATGAGTTTTCCTTTCTGCGTACTTTCATTTAAACATTTATGCAAGTATGATCTTTGTGTACTTTTTCATTTAAGTGTTTTGCACAAGTTTTATTGTTTGCGTCTGATCATGCAAGGCTTTAGGTGTATTTTCCCCCGAAAGCATTTGGATTTCGGGCATAGGTTCTTCCAAAATCAACCCTTTGTCGTGAGGGTTTTCACAAGAGAGGGCCCTCTTAAGTTTACGGTGCTCTTGAAGAGGACGTCTCCTGTTCATTACGGCACTAGCATTTGAACAAAATCAATTCATCGCTCAAATAAGAAACGAGATAGAAATAAAAGGACTTTACTTTATTCCTTGAATTTTCAAAAATACATAAGCATTCGTTATGCTAAAAAGAAATAGCAATTACTTGTGGCTAACTCGTACAACGTGTTTCTACGGTGCTGGATACGTAGTCCCCAGTCCCGATGATACAACTATGCTTTTGGATTTGGTTTCCAGTCGAAGCGGTAGTCGTTGTTACTGTATCCTCATATCATTATCCCCCCCCCCCTTCGTGTTCGAATGCGAAGAATGCGTTGGAAGTTTACACCTTTGAGGTTTCCACTAGTGAATTGTTAGATAATCTTTAGTTTGGTAACAAACATCACTTCCCCTTAGGAATTTATGCTATCAAGCCAAAGATTATCTAACAATCCCCCAGTGGTTTGTACTTGTGAACGGTCGGGTAATCATTGTTCGATAGCAAACTTAACTTCCTGGTAGGAACTTTTCTATCGAGCAAAAGACTATTTAACCACCCTGGAGGGGTTCTTCGCTTGTGTGCCTTGTCATTAAAAGGTCTTATTACTTTCGTTGAAACTTCCTTCGTAGTATGCTTTTCGTTGCTACCTCGTTAAAAACCTTGCCAGAAAAACCCAATTGGGACAAAAACTAGACAAAAGGAAAAAGAGTGCAGCACATACTTTCAGTACAGGTGATGTTCATCAGCAATAGTATCTCTTGAGGTGCGCCGCGTTCTAGTTGCTTTGCAACTTTTCTCCATCTTGATTCTCCAACTCGTATGATCCTTTCTCGGTGACAGTTGAAACCCGGTAGGGGCCTTCCCATGTTGGACCTAGCTTCCTTGCATTAAGTTCCCGGGTGTTTTGAGTCACTTTCCTTAAAACCATGTTTTCCACTTTTAAATAACGTAGGTTGGCTCTTCGATTGTAATATCTTTCTGTTCTCTGCTTTTGAGCTGCCACCCTTATATGCGCCAAGTCCCTATGTTCATCAAGCAGCTCCAAATTGACCGACATTGCTTCATTTTGTTTGTTTATTCATTCGCCCGGAAGTATCTCAATGTAGGCTCCCCTACATCCACCGGGACCAAGGCTTCTGCTCCGTACACAAGGGAGAAAGGAGTCTCTCACGTGCTGGATTTGGTCGTTGTTCGATACACCCATAATACACCTAGCAGTTCCTCAAGCCATTTGCCTTTAGCTGCTTCCAATCTCTTTTTGAGATTTTGTATATTCACTTTGTTCCTTGATTCTGCTTGACCATTTGCTCTCGGATGATAGCGTGAAGATGTGATCCTTTTAATTTTCAAGTCTTAAAGGTTGTGACCTTTGCGCCTATCAATTGTGGCCCGTTGTCACAAGCTATCTCTTTTGGTATCCCAAATATGCAAATTATGTTCTCCCACAAGAAATCGACCACTTCACGTTCACCGATCTTCTAATAAGGATCTACTTCTACCCACTTAGAAAAATAGTCAGTTAAAATCAAAAGAAACCTTACCTTACCAAAGGTTGGCGGCAGTCGTCCGACAATATCCATTCCCAACTTCATGAATGGCCATGGAGACAAAGCTGAATTCAATGGTTCTGCTGGTTGACGTACCAATGGTGCGTTGCGTTGACATTTATCACATTTTTTAACAAAAGTTTTGGCGTCCTGTTCCATTTGGTGCCAATAGTATCCTGCCCTTACCGATTTTATTACTAAGGAATCTGCGCCCGAATGATTCCCACAGATTCCTTTGTGGAGGTCGCATAACATAATTAGCTTCTGAGGCTCCCAAACATCGGGCCAACGGGCCTTGGAAAGATTTCCTGTACAATGGACCTCTTTTGAAACTATACAGCGTTACTTTAACGCGCAATGCCTGGGATGCCTTGGGATCTTCAGGCAACTTTCCGTGCTCGAGGTAATCAATGATCTCATTCCTCCAGTCCCAGAATAAATTAGTCGCATTTACCTCATAGTAGCTATCTGCATCCAGAACCGAATGCATAAGCTGTACGACCGTACAGGAGTCCAATCGCTTTATTTCCGTAGACGAGCCAAGGTTAGCTAATGCGTCCGCTTCTGCATTTTCTTCCCTCAGGATATGCGTAATTGACCACTCCTAGAACCGAGGGAGCAGGCTTGTACCTTCACTACATATTGCTGCATGTGTTCCTCTTTGGCTTCGAAGATCCCGTAGACATGATTTACCACCAGCTGGGAGTCGCATTTGATTTCAATGACCTCAGAATCTAGTCCTTGTACCAATTCGAGCCCTGCAATCAATGCTTCACACTCCGCTTCATTGTTAGTAAGAGGAACCATTCTTGTGGCCTGCCTTAGGGTTTCTCCCGAAAGCTTGGTTAATACTATGCCGAGCCCGAACCCTTTTATGTTGGAAGCGCCGCCCATAAATAGGGTCAAAACTCCTGATGTCGATTCTGACACAATCACTGCTTCTTTGGATGCCAATGGTAACAATCCCAGATTGAAATCGGCCACAAAGTCGGCCAAAACTTGTGACTTAATCCCAGTCCTAGGTTTATATTCTATGTCAAATTCACTCATTTCTATGGCCCACTTGGCCAGCCTACCCGAAAGTTCGGGTTTATGAACGATATTCCATAAGGGAAAGGTGGTCACCACAGCTATCGGGTGACATTGGAAGTAAGGCCTTAGCTTTCGAGCGACGACTACGAGGGCTAAGGCCAATTTCTCTAGATGCGGGAGGTGAGTTTCTACTCCCATTAAAATTATACTAACGTAATAAATTTTAGCTTGCGTACCTTCATCCTCACGGATCAAAACAACACTTACCGCTACCTCCGAAACTGCAAGGTAGATTAATAGTTTTTTGCCTTCCTCCTACTTTGATAGTAATGGAGGACTTGACAAATACCTTTTCAAATCCCTCAAAGCCTACTGACATTTCGGGGTCCATTCGAAATTATTCTTCTTTTTGAGTAACGAGAAGAAATGATAGCATTTCTCTGAAGATCAGGCAATGAACCTGCTGAAAGCAGCCAATCGCCCTGTGA
Organism: Nicotiana attenuata; assembly: GCF_001879085.1. Taxonomy (NCBI): domain Eukaryota; kingdom Viridiplantae; phylum Streptophyta; class Magnoliopsida; order Solanales; family Solanaceae; genus Nicotiana; species Nicotiana attenuata. The sequence goes on from NW_017672647.1 coordinate 103,724, forward strand.
GCCTTTGCACCTCTTTTACACTTGATAGCTGGTCCGGGATGTCTTCGATGGCTTTGATTTTATCGGGGTTAACCTCAATCCCCCTTTGTGACACTAGGAATCCCAGGAATTTACCGAAGCTGGCCCCGAACGCACACTTCTTGGGGTTAAGCTTCACGTTATGCTTCCTTAGGATGTCAAAAGTTTCTTGCAAGCGTTTAAGATGATCATCTGCGTTCAAAGACTTAACAAGCATATCGTCTATATAAGCTTCCATGGTTTTTCCTATTTTTATTTCAAACATTTTGTTTACGAGCCACTGATAAGTGGCTCCAACGTTCTTTTGCCCGAAGGGCATCACATTATAGCAATATGTGCCGAAATTCGTTATGAATGAAGTTTTTCCTGATCCTCCAGGTTCATCTTGATTTGTTTATACCCGGAATAAGCATTGAGGAAACTCATTAACTCATGCCCGGCCGTTGCATCAATTATTTGATCAATGTTTGGCAATGCGAACGAGTCTTTAGGGCATGCCTTATTTAAGTCTTATAGTCTACGCACATGCGAAATTTATTATTCTTCTTTGGCACTACTACTAAGGTAGCTAGCCAGTCTGGATACTATACCTCTCGGATTGAACCGATATCAAATAGGCGAGTTACCTCTTCTCTGGCGAATTTGTTTCTAGCCTCAGCAATAGGACATGTTTTCTGTCTTACTGAAGGAATGCTGGGATCCAAGCTTAGCTTGTGTACGGCCACTTCCGGTGTGATACCTGTCATATCCGCATCAGACCACGCAAAACAATTGACATTAACTTTAAGAAATTCATAAATCCAGACATTAGTTCGGGGTGCAGTCCTGTCCCCAAGTGGAGTTTCCTCTCCTAGAATTTTCGAATAATGCGACTTGCTCAAGCTCTTTCGTTGTGGATTTTGTTGCATCCGTCTCTTCTCGTACCAGGAAATACCTTGGCACCTGATAAGATTCTAACGCCTCTTCCCTCTGGTTGACTTCGCTTGACTCGGGAGCAGGCACAGGTTACTATAATTGCTATGCCGCATGCTCCTTCCCTTGACTACTGGAGACCGAAATTGCATTATCTCGATTGTCGCCAGTTGGTCACCTCTTATTTGTTTAATTCCCTCGGGAGTTGTGAGTTTCAGCAACTGGTGATATGTCAATGGCACAGTCGTGCACCCATGGTCTTTCCTAGGATAATATTGTAGCCCATATCACCATCCACCACCTCGAAAAAGGTTGTCTTCATCACCCCTTCGGCATTCGTGGGCACCATGATCTCTCATCGGGTTGTCACACTTGCTAGGTTAAACCTAGCGAGGATTTTTGCGACCGAAATGATGCTTCCACTGAGCTTGTCTTGTTTCAATACCCTCCATTGTATAATATTGGCCAAACTCCCTAGATCAACCAGAACATGTTTGATTTTAAAATCTAATACATGTAACAAGATCACTAATGCATCATTGTGCGGTAGCAATAATCCATCTACGCCCTTCTCCGTGAAAGTGATGTCGTCTTCAATGACTTCCTAGAGCCTCTTGCTGTGAGTTACTGACACCTTCGTCTTTTTTGCTATCGAGAATGTAATCCCGTTAATCTTATTTCCCCCGAAAACCGTGTTGATCGTCAAGCACGGGGGATCTTCTCCTAATTTTGAGGTCTCCGTGTTATCACGATTGCGAATTTAATTGTTTTTAGCCCGATCGCTTAAAAATTCCCTCAGATGGCCATTTTTCAATAATGTCGCCACCTCTTCGCGCAGATGACAGCAGTCGTCGGTCCCGTGACCATTTGTCCCATGGTATTCGTACCACAAATTCGATCACTCTAGCTCGGATTGGATCTCAATGGCTTTGGGAACTGTGCTTCTTCCTCATAGCCAACACCAACTCTACTACATTGACGTTGAAGTTATATTCTGAAAGTCTAGGGTAGGAAGAATCTCGAGAACCTGACGTTTCCTTGTCCTGTAACAACTTGTTGTTCCGGCCGCAATCAGTTCTTCTATCAGTAGCAAACTTTTCCGCCGACCAGAAACCTCTTCCGCATCCTTCGGCCTGTTCATAAGGCAAAAACCGACTTCTCAAAGGCCGTCGATCTGTGACGAAATCGTCTTTTGATTTATCTTTATTCTTCTCATGTTCCCGACCCTTAACCGACGCCAGGAAATCGAGCTGATCATCCTCAATCTCTATCTTTGACTCGTACCGGTTGTGAACATCCGCCCAAGTTGTCTCTCGAAACTCAAGTAAGATTTCTTTCAACTTCCGAGAAGCATCGGAACTTCTCGGATTCTGACCCTTAGTGAATTCTTCGGCCACCCATTCATCCGGAATGGCCGGTAACAACATGATTTCCTTCTGGAACCCGGTTACGAATTCCCGAAGCAACTCGGACTCTTCTTGTGCAATCCTAAATATATCATCCTTTCGGTCCTGCACCTTTCTGGCCCCGACATGGGCTTTAATGAAAGAATCTGCGAGGATCTCGAAGGAGTCTATGGACTGTTCGAGCAAAAGCGAATACCACATCAAGGCTCCCTTCAGGAGAGTCTCTCTGAATTTCTTCAGCAAAACTGATTCAATCTCGTAGGGAGCTATATCATTCCTCTTCACCGTTGTATAAGTGGTGATATACTCTTGAGAATCTAAAGTCCCATCATATTTTCGCACGTCTGGCATTTTAAACCGTTTCGGGATCAATTCTAGTATTGCGCTTGGTTTGTACGACAATTGAGTTTACGTCTTTGAGTCCGAGCCTTTCAGCACTAGTGGTGCGCCCCGGAATTTGGTCCATGCGGGTGTTCACTTCCCTCATAAACCGTATGAGTTCATTATTGAAGGTATTGCTCTCATTATTGTGACCGGATCTGCTCCCCCCGGCCCCATCGAAGCTGAGCTCGCCCCTCAGAGTGTTATTGTCGAACCTCTGCGTTGTTTGATTTGCAGGAGCACTAGAAGGAATTGGACCTTGTCCATTCGCGTCATTGGAAGCACCCGATAATGCCTGCTGTAGCTCTATCATAACCTTATCCTGCCATGTAAGATGACCTAAAATGGCCTCTTGTTGCTCCTGCAAGACCTTTACCACTTCGATGACATGCTCTTCTTCAACATCATCAGGAGTCGCCTCTCGAACATGTCTCTGGTACTGCCTGCCATGGACCGGTGTGGCCTCATTCCCCTCACTGCGGGTATTACTGATTGAATCCTCGTTCTGAGGCTGATTTTCTTGGGCCTCGAGGTTATGTGTGTTGCTAACACCATTATCTGCTATTTTCTATGATTTTTTACTAAGAACAAATAATCAAACCCTTTAGTGAAATAGGCAAGGACCAACTTAATTACATAACTATTTAAGCCCCACGGTGGGAGCCAAACTGTTTACCCGTAAAAGGGTACAATTGAATTTTTACATGATTATAGACAAGTTAATTAATTTGATTCTAAAATAATAGATGAATTAGACAAAAATATAATACTTAGCCTTGAGATGGAGATAAAATAGCAGAAATAGTAATTCCGGGAGCAGGGAATCAGGGTACAATAGCAACGTATCAGTAAACAAAAAGATAAAATTATATTGAGCTTTGAATAGACTATAGCGTATGTTTGTGAGAAAATCCGTGTCCTTTACAATGATAATAGAGCTCACTATTTATAGATGCACCGAGGGAACAAGGTCCTAGGATCAAGCCCCTCTTTAATATGAATTATGAGGGTCATTCAAGAATTATAACGGCAGGCAGTGAATGTCATATTCCTTGTAACGGGCTGTGTACTTAATGCTGTAAATATTTTTCCTTAAATGCTACAGGGTGGCCATTTATTTCATCTTTATGATTATCATCCTCTCTGGCAACAAACAGAATTGTTGCCTTTAGATTCAACTATATTTTATCTTCACGTATCACTTCCCCATGCGATCATTTAATATAAATATATTTTACCTTATACAACTGTCACCTCCCCTTCAATACAAATTCTTCTACCATTCAATTAAAATTTCAACTTCAAAACCTTCCTAGAGGAGATCTTTCCATCACAGAGTACTTTGTGAAGAAGCACATATTTGTTGATTCTCTAGCAGAAAGCTTGTACGTTGTACAAAATGATGACATTCGTTCTTAATGGCCTTGATTTTTCACTTGGCATTTTTAACGTTGCATATAACATACACACTGGTCGATTACCCCTGAAGAACTGTTTGGACTCCTTTTTCAAGAAGAGGAACGCTTAACTGAAGAACTTCACTCTACCACAATTAATATTCAATTTGGCTCTGCTCATTCCTATGCCCTCTTAACACACAGTTCATTGTCTCTTCAACCCGCTCCACCTCTTAACACCAACCAAATATCTAGTCTTGGCTCGTGCCTACTCTCTAATTATTTTGACCACAATCCTCATAATTATGTTCAATCCATAATTATCCTCATATTCACTTTCCTCTTTATCTCGGCCAAATAATCGACAGTCCAAGCGTCGTGTCAATTACGTGAAAAAAATAATCATGATGCTCATAGGCAGATCTAGAATTCTAGTACATAAATGTACTATTAAAAAGGAGAAAAAAATGTATTAAGAGGGAATTGATCTCTATTCATCTTGGTAATTGATGTTCGGCCAAAAATACATATATTTACCCATTGTTACCTCACATTCTAGTACTTTTAATCGTCATTTGAGTATCAATTATATTACTTTGTGTTTAATATTATATTTTAACAGTTCAGGAATAAAGCAGTATGAAGATGAAGAAATTCGGAGCAAAATTGAATAAAACACGGAAGAAAAAGAAAGGGGAAAATATAATAAGACAAGGGGGGGGGGGGACACCCTTTGGTTTTGTCCCCCCGTAAAGACATCAATGAAGAAGTGGAAATCAAACAATTGAAACATTTGAACCAAGGAAAACACGTACTGCTTTGAGCGCCAGGACCAGCGCTTAGCGCTGGCCTGGACGTTGTGTTGTGGGATTTTTCCTTCTTCGTCCGGGACAATGTTATTTCGGTCCTACAGGGTTCCAACTCGTATATAAGGAGTCCTAAACCTAATTTGGAGGAGAGCTAACATAATTTGAAGGAGAATTCATGTGGAGGAACACACATCACGCTTGGAGGAGGCTTTCAACTAGTTTTCTTCTCTTCTCTTCTTTTAATTTCATAGTTCATTAGTTCTAGAGTTTTGGGGTACTACATGAACGTTGTAGTTTGAAGCTTGAATTGTTCTTATTATTTTATCATATTGGTTTATTTATTCAATCTTGAGCTTAATTATTTGATTGCTTGATCACCAATTGAATACTATCTACGAATCTAGGATTGAACTCGGGAGAGGGAACTCTAGATTGCATATAAGATTGAGTAGAGCAAGATCTTAACTCTGGGGGGGGGGGGGCGGATTTGCGGTTAGGATAGGAATATACCTAATCACCTTTCTTGGTTACTATATAGGTATTATTAATGCGTTCTTGTTAATTCTAATTCCATAGGAATATAGGCGTTAGATTAGCTTGAATAGGCAAGTTGTACTTCGGGAGAAGGCTACGAGCAATATTAACCCTGTCAACCAATAAAACAGATAAATTAATTAGACGATTTAAGTGGAAAGCTCAACGGGATTGTTAGCTAACCCATAGCTATAGAATATTCACTCACATTGAATTCGTCTCTATAATTTGCCAACTTGTTTTGTTTAATCTCGTAATTTGTTACTCTAGATTAATTTTAGTTAAATATTCATACGTTAGGATTCTCTTGAACAGATTAATTGTTGGGTTTAATTTAGTTGATAGTTAATCACAAGTCCCTGTGGGTAAGATATCTGGACTTACAATCCTATATTACTTGTCGACCACGTATACTTGCGTGTGCGTTTGGGAGCAACAAGTTTTTGGCGCCGTTGCCGAGGACTTAGAAATTAACTATTTTACTAGATTAGATTTTTGCTTTTTATCTATTCAAGTTTTTAATTTTCGTTTAGTGTAATAAGTATTTTTTTTACATGGCTTCTTTGAACGAAAAGTGGTGGGATAGTAAGTTTTCTTGTTTTTGTCATCCTTGTCCATATTGTAAAGGACCTCATTTGTGGCAATGTTGTAAAAATATTCCCAATACCGTATTGTGCACCATCTGAATCATGTACTATTTGTGATGGAAATTGGAATAATTGTCCTAAGTGTTGTTATCCTACTCCAATCCCATCTTATGTTGATTCTAATAATTCTTGTGAGTTTGAGAGGAGTAACGAATTGGATGATGTGGAACATGATGTTCGCATTATTGATATGCACATGAAATTATTAGAGGAATATGGAGGTTTCCGTGAGAAAATTACAAATGAGATACAACACTTTATTGAAAGAAGAGTTGAATTGGGACAAGAATCGACCAATTTAGCAGTTCTAATCATGATTTGGAGGCTCAATTGAGTGCAAAGGTTGATACCTGTAACGCCCAATAATTTGTTGATGAGTTATGTGAAGTTGAAAAAGATCTTCTAGGCCAAATTGAGGATCTAAAACGAGAATACCAGTCATTAGACCATGTTTTTGTTGATGATGCCGAGGTTGAGGGAGTATGTATTACTGAGGATGTCAAAAATAATGCAGTTTAGAGTTGGGGCGTGTTGGTCCTCAATCTACACATTTTTCTTCATTATGTTTGGATGAAGACATGGAGATCGAGCTTTTGAGAGATGTATAGATGAAGACCAAGAACCTTACATTCTAAAATTTGTCACACCAAGGAGACAAAACGACATCCCTCACTTAAAGGCCAAGAAGTGCAAGATGCGATATCTATTGCTTGGTTCTTTTATTTTACACCACCGTCCCAGGAACGTGACAGAAAAATTGATGCAAAATTAGGGGCACAATTATATGCTCAAAGTGGAAGAAAAAGTGGTGAAAGTGATGGTGTCGTGCCGCGACTATAAATAAGGCGCTTGTTGGGAGGCAACCCAATTCTATTTCTTTTCTTTTGTTTATTTTTTATTTTATTGTGTTATTTTTTTGTTTTGTAGTATTGTTTTTGTGTTTTGTAGGAGTAGGAGTAGGAGTCAAAGCCAATAGGCATGTGCAAAAGCGAGCAGGTGATTAAAACTAAGTGTGAGGTACCCGCACAAGGGATCATACCTGGGAGAAGTCTGAGTATCTCGTGAGCTGCTAATGCTTCGGCCTTTGGCCTACCAGGGAGTCTATTTTACCTTCTTGTTATTTACAGTGTGCATTGAGGACATTAAATAATTTTAAGTGTGGGGTGAGGAGATTGCCTGGGTGATTTTCTGTGCTATCTTAGCTTAGTTGTGGTACTCGTTCTTAGTGTAGTAGTTTTTTGTTAAAAAACGAAAAAAGAAAAAACTTAGAAAATTGGGACTCTTCCCGACGATGGATTTTGTGGACAGCTTTCTTGAGGGATAAAAATCCAAAAATATTTTTTTTTCTTTTCTAGTTAGTTTTAGTTGGATAATAATCCCCCTTGATTTTTTCTTTTTGCATCGGTTCTTTTCCAGGGGATGTAACTTGAACCGGTGACTTTATTTTATTTTTAGGATTAATTTTTTTTAGGAGAAGAAAAACTTTACTAGCATATTTAGGCCTGAGTTTGAGTAGCACTTTCCTCTGAGTGCTTGAGTAATGAATAAAATAGCAGACTTTCTGAGACCTAAGCTCATGGTTGTGACTCTGTATATATAGCTTATTCTTATTTTGTCTTTCGCTATGACCCTCTCTGTTTTAGAGTAGAATTGATCCATGTTGATTGATACTTGTTCCATGTGGGGTGAGGATTTCTTACATATATTCCATATTTTGCATCTTAGTCTAGAACTTGCCCTGTATGTTATTGAAGCGAAATAAAAGTGTTGCTCTGTTTAGAAGATGATAATAGGCATTCTTTGATATGTCTTGTGAATTTTTGCCTGTTCAGATATTGTACCACTAGTGAGCCCTTTGGACCTATAGCCTTTTGTTTGGAAGCCGTATTTTTGCCTTGATCCTTTTGTTTGAATCTCTAGTTTTTGCACCCTGCTTTCTTGAGCACTGTTGCTTAGACCGTGATAGTAATTGATAAATTTGAAGAAAGGGATGGTTAAGTGAAAAATGGTGACCAACAATAGCTGAAAAGTGATGAAAAGGCCCTCTTGAAAAGAATGTGACGTGAAAAAAGAGAGAATGAAAAAAACTTGCTTCGAAAAAAATGAAACGTTCTTGATGTGAGGGAAATATTTGTGAAACAATAGATGAAGAGAGGGCCTGAAAAATAAAAGTGAAGAGTAGAAAATGATGGGTGATGAAGTATAAAAATGCAAAGTGCTTAGGGAAGTATAAGTCACTATTATATAATTCTCCTACCCGTCCCTTAGCCAACATTACAACCCGTTAAAGTCCTATTTGATTCTATTCGAGCATACTTAATTAGTAGAGATGTACATAATGGGCAAGCCTATGGTTCTTTGTGCATACATGTGAATTCGTTTGTGAGTGCGAGAGTTGTTCTTTGATGCAAAGTCCTTAAATTATATTCATTCTTTGATTTGAGTGTATGGACTATTTATTCTTATGAGGGCACTTGTTCATGATAGATAGGTGATGTTATTAGCTTTATTAGACAGAGTAGGTGAGCGAGCTTAAATTTGGTAAGTTAGAGTCCGTCTATGAGGTTAGGAGGTTAGAAGTTTGTTGTTTGTTTGTGACTTCTATATTTTGCACGATGATGAGGAAGTATATATCTGATGGTTTGAGTTGCTATATGGCCTAATTGTTAGTATCTACCGAAGTGGTGGTGTTTCTAGGCTTGATTTATTGAGAGTGGTTTTAACGCTTACTCGAGAACGAGCAAGAGTCTAAGTGCGGGGTGTTGATGTTCGGCAAAAAATGCATATATTTACCCATTGTTACCTCACATTCTAGTACTTTTAATCGTCATTTGAGTATCAATTATATTACTTTGTGCTTAATATTATATTTTAATTGTGTAGGAATAAAGCAGGACAATATTATTTCGGTCCTACACGGTTTCAACTCGTATATAAGGAGTCATAAACCTAATTTGGAGGAGAGCTAACATACATTGAAGGAGAATTCACGTGGGGGAACACACACCATGCTTGGAGGAGGCTTTCAACTAGTTTTTCTTCTCTTCTCTTCTTTTAATTTCATAGTTCATTAGTTCTAGAGTTTTGGGGTGCTACATGAACGTTGTAGTTTGAAGCTTGAATTGTTCTTATTATTTTATCATACTGGTTTATTTATTCAATCTTGCGCTTAATTATTTGATTGCTTAATCACCAATTGGATACTATCTGCGAATCTAGGATTGAACTCGGAAGAGGAAATTCTAGATTGCATATAAGATTGAGTAGAGCAAGATCTTAACTCTGGGGGGGGGGGGGGGGGCGGATTTGCGGTTAGGATAGGAATATACCTAATTGCCTTGCTTGGTTACTATACAGGAATTATTAATGCGTTCTTGTTAATTTTAATTCCATAGGAATATAGGCGTTAGATTAGCTTGAATAGGCGAGTTGTACTTCGGGAGAAGGCTACGAGCAATATTAACCTTGTCAACCAATAAACCAGATAAATTAATTAGACGATTTAAGTGAAAAACTCAACGGGATTGTTAGCTAACACATAGCTCTAGAATATTCACTCACATTGAATTCGTCTCTATAATTCGCCAACTTGTTTTCTTTAATCTCTTAATTTGTTACTCTAGATTAATTTTAGTTAAATATTCATAGGTTAGGATTCTCTTGAACAGATTAATTGTTGGGTTTAATTTAGTTGATAGTTAATCACAAGTCCCTGTGGGTACGATATCTGGACTTACAATCCTATATTACTTGTCGACCACGTATACTTGCGTGTGCGTTTGGGAGCAACCGTAATTAACTCAACCTTCAACAAAGTATATCATTCAACCTTCTTGGAGAATGGATGCCAACAATTAGTATTATACTAATTTTAGAAAATTTGTACTTAAAATATTTAATTTGACAGAAGAATCATAGGTTCCCGTGCCCCATATTTTTGCCTATAAATCCACCCTAGATGCTCGTAATTTCTACAATTGCTCTAATGAGAAAAGACTTTCCACCAACAAGGCAACTACTGTCCCGGCTGACTGGCTCATCCAAATGAAGCTCTTTTCGGTGGCTTGTGTCTAGCTTTAAGCTACTTGTTTCTAGTTCTGATTTCCTAGTGTTTGTGAACCTTGTCGACCTGTAGCCTGTTTGGTCAAACTTCTAAAATCTGCTTATTTTGATAAGTGTTTTTTCTAAAAGTAATTTTTTAAAAAGTACTTTTGGTGAGAATCGGTTTGTGTTTAGCTAATTAATTTGAAAACTCTTTTGAACAATAATTAGTGTTTGGCCAAGCTTTTGAAAACTGCTTCCAAGTGTATTTTTTTAAGAAGTGTTTCTCAAAAAAATGCTTTTGGGGAGAAGCTATATTTTTCTGCTTCTTAAAAACTGCTTCTGCTTCACCTCAAAAGCACTGTTTTTTCTTTTATAAGCTTGGCCAAACACCTCAATTTTTGGCCAAAAACAATTTTAAAAAAAAAAAAAAAACAATTTTGGCCCAAAAATTTTTGCCAAATAAACTATTAGCAAGAGTCGATGCCATTTCTCCATTCCTTTGTCCGTTTCAATTAACTTATTCGGATGTTTGGGACCTTCCCCATTTTTTAATAATGGGTCTCGATATTTTGTTTTGCTCCTTAATGATTGCACCAGATTTATTGGATGTATTCTATGTCATATAAATCGCAAGTTTTTCAACTTTTCACTCAATCCACAGCTTTAATTGAGACCCAATTTAAAACAAAAATAAAATCAGTCCAAACTGGCTGTGGAGGTGAGTACCAAAATGTATCATCCTTTTTAAACGTCAAGGTATTCATCGTCGTATTTCTTTCCCTTATCTCAACGAAATAGTGGATCAGGATACATTAATCGAATTATAATTGAAAAAGACTGACCCTTCTTCCCATGCTTCTCTTCCTTACCAATTTTGGGAGCATACTCTTACGAAAATTTTACACCCTATAGAAAAGCTTAGTACCCTATTTATTTTAAATAAATACCATTTTAAAATATTACATCCTATAGATACCCTTTATCCTTTATAGCAAAATATCTAATTATAGTTACATCCTACATTTTAAGGCACCATATATGCTAAATAATATTTTTCTCTCTCCTTTTTAGTCTTTTCTCTCACATAATCACGGTAAATCTTACTAACCACGTTCTCTCTCTCTTTTTGCATGCACTTTACTCTCTTCTCCCATAAACCCACGATTCATACCTCTTCTCCCACCCAAATTCGCTAGGTCTCCGCCATTATCATTCTCGCACGAAGCTCGCCGACCGTCGCCGATCGAAGAGCGTCATCGACGACGACCTACAAACTGCTTCGTGCTTGCTTTGACTTATCGAAACTTGTTATGTTTCGGTGGTAATTGGAGTCGAACTTACACTTGTTGTGCAGAAAACTTCTGCTAATACCATTGGACTATGGTGGTCTCAATTGATATAGATTTCGAGAGATTATTGTCAATATGGTGGTAATGTGCTTGCTTTGGATCCGAAACTCTTCCTGCTTTGGAGCTATATCAAGCTGTGAACAAGCAGTACAGTAATACATTATCTAGAACAAAGACGCCGGAGTTTGGGGCCGAGCAACTTATTTTCTGTTAATATATTACAATGTATTTTCATGTATTTCATTGTATTCATTGTTTTTTTCCATTGAATTCAATGTATCTCGTTGTATTCCATGTATTTCACTGTCTTCACTATTTTTTTTCATTGTATTTCAATGTATCTCGCTGTATTCTATGTATTTCATTGTATTCACTGTCTCGCTATATGCCATGAATGTATTCATATGTTTTTTTTAATTAAAATAATTTATGTATTCAGATGTATTATATAATTTCTCTGAAGATTGCTATGTTTTTTGGTATTTTTCGGTTGAGAATCTTTTTTATAACTGAAAATACAAAATTTATGTGCTATAATTGAGTTTGTTGAGTTATATTAGGAGTCTATTATGTTAATTGATTCACTTTCCGTTTTAAAAACAGTGTAATCCCATGTTTCACGCCGTGAATACAGTCGAATATAGTCGAATACAATAATCTGTCCAGCTGTAATCCCATGTTTCACTCCATGAATACAGTCGAATACAACAACTGATTAGCTAGACTTCCCTGATTCACGCCTATTTTTGCTACTGTATTCATGAATACAATAGCTTAAATACATCAAATACATCTTATAACCGCATAAAAGGTATCTATAATCCGTAATATAGCAAATAATATTTATAAATGGCTAATTACTACTAAAAGATAGTGCTTTATGAAAATTTCTCCACTCTTAACACTGCTACATATACTTACCCAACAGAAATGATTTGGGCTCTTTCACTAAGTGATCGCTTAGGAATCTATAGTAAGGGCAATAAATGGGGCCAACGTAGCCCATTAAATATTGCTCTAACACGAGCTATCCACATTATAATTAGTTCTATCGAAATAGATGTTGCAAAAAAATCAACTATATATTTGAATCATGGTTGCCCTTTTTGGAGGTCCCCATTTTTTGGATTACAAATTAAATCTTATCTTGCTGAACCACTAATTCCAGAGGCGTGGCTCATTAATTATTGACCTGCATTAGCTGTGCATGATCCACAATTATTGGACCGGCAAACATACATACAACTTCTGGAAAGTAGCTTATTTTCCGAAAAAAGTAGATGAAGACAAGATTTTATACCTTGAAAAAGAAAGTAAAAATTAAAGGGTAGAATCCATCTAAGCAGTAAGCAAACTTCAAGCAGATAAAGGAAAAGAAAAACTTTATTCGAATTCTCTAAAGAATATAGTAGTTAGAATTTATTGAATGAAAGGGTTTAAGATTCAACCACCCCTTCCATGAATGGAAGGGTTGATTGATTCCACCATCTAGCATGTCTTTTTATTTGGACCAAGATGAACCCTTTTGACGAGTCTAACTTTCAAACCATGTTTCATTTGAACGATAATAGAAGCACTTGGAGAAATGGTTTGAGCTTCCTCTAGTTGGATATGGTAACTGTGTATGATGGTGGCTGCTATCATTTTCATCTGAATGAATGCCATTTCCTTCCCTAGACAAGTTCTTGGTCCAGCATTAAATGCTGGAAATTTAAAAGATGGCTCATGTTTGATCTTTCCTTGTTCCGAAATCCATCGTTCTGGCCTGAATTCTAAGCAATCTTTTCCCCATATAGTCTCCATTCTCCCCATTGTGTAGAATGATAGCACAATTCTCGTGTTTGGATTAACACGGTGACCACTTGGAAGGATGTCAGATTCAAGTGAAACTTTATGCTCCAAAGAAACTGATGGAAATAGCCTCAGAGTTTCACACAAAGCAGCATGTAGATAGATCAGTTTTCGTGTTTCTTCTATGTTGAAAAGCTTGGTGTTTTCATCTTCTTTTAGTTGCAATTGTTGTTGAATCTCTTTCCTAATCCTTGTCTCTACTAAGGGGTTTTCAGCTAAGAGCCAAAAAAACCAAGTGATAGCTGCACTTGTGGTGTCTCTCCCAGCCAGCATCAAATTTAAAAAAGTATCCCTCAAAAATTCTTGTACATTACCCGTATTACTTCCATTCTTCCATAGATTGTATGCTTTAATATAGGCAGTAAATAAGTCGAAGTCCTCATCTTTGATTATTTTGTTCATCAACTCTTCTTGCTTACGTGAAATGCAAGGATATAGAAATCGATCAAAAGCTTCCCATGCTTGAATGAGCTTCTTCTCTTTTCCAATTTGAAGCCATCTTTGCAATTTCCAACAGCCTTCTGGTAAGATATGTCTATACAAAAGTGCATCCACAGCATCATTGAACGCTTTTTCACATGGAACATGAGGCAAACCAATGGATAAACTTTTTGGATCATGGTCAAGTAATAATTTGCTAATAGCATCAAAAGTAAATCTCTGGAAAATGTCTTGCAAATCAAACGGTGTGCCTTGTTCTGCAAAAGTATCAAGAATTGGTTGGAGCCCTTTTTCAAAAGTATCCCACATGTTCCTCTCTAACAAAGTTTGGAACTTGGCATGGCTCATTAAAGACATGGTGGTCTTCCTATGAATTTCCCATAATTCGGAATCAACATTGAAGATTCCATTTCCTAAAATATCGAATATTTTTTGGAATTCAAGACCCTTTGGATAGTTTGAGAAATTTTTACTAAGGACATGGTGGATATTTGCAGGATCACTAGTAGCTAACATATTGGAATTGGTAAGTACAGGACCATAGAACTCAAATGTGCCCCCAGTTTCCACAAGAACAGAAGTTGCAAAATCATGGACACGGTGAGCATTTCGAATAAGCCCCGGTAACATTCCAACGAGAGGCCAATTTGTTGGCGCTGAGCTTTTGCACCATCTTTTTGTAAGGTACCACCATGTAGAATAAGTGAAACACATGATAATTATAATCAATAGAGAAAGAGAAAATTCAAGGACATCCATTTGATTGAGGTTCTTTTTTTCTTTCAAACTAGCTTTCCTTCTCTTTGTGTTTTGTAGGACACTTATAGAACATGAGATCAGTCATTTTCCACTCACTATTTATAGCCCCACAAGAGTTTTGGCAAGCAAGTTATATATGGCTGAAAGTCCCTTAAATTATATCTACGGTATATAAACGTATACATCTCAATGAAGAAGATAAGGATGTGGGAATCTGGCAGGGAATGGTACATCGTCTCAGTCATAGAGGATAAGTTGGTATATATAAGCTCATTCATTTCATATTAATATCAGTTGTCTCCTTGTGGGAAATCTCTACGCGGGAAAGAAAAAGTTTATTATGCTTATATTTAAAGCACTTTTATTAGTTCTTTCCCAAATGGCAACTAGAGTAAATTTGAAACTTTTACACACGTTGAAAACGAAAGTTTACTCAACGAAAACTATAAAATATAGGGATCCAACTCCCCTTCATTTCCTAGTCTCTCTATTTCTCCGAGTTCCTACTTGGATTTGATACACTTCTCCAAGTTCCTCTATAAATCAGTTCAAGCATGGGGAAAAAATAAATTCAAGGTATGAAAACTGAAAATTAAGGACCGTTGTTTGTGGATTGAAAGTTAATTGAAACCATAAGGCAAATTGTATAGTCTTGTTGGAACGGAGCAGCAAAAAGCCTTATCGGTTTGTAAATTATAATGGTTAAACTGTCTGCAGAGATGTTCTATCAACGATAAGATCATTAAGGTGATTTTGTTATGTCTTGGGGTAGGGCAGGGCAGGGATGGCAATTGGGGTAGGGCAGGGCAGGGATGGCAATTGGGGTAGGGCGGGGCAGGGCAAACTTTGGCCTATTAAGTTGTTAACCCGCCCGCCCTGCCCTATTTAGCATTTTTCTAGAATTTGCCCCGTCCCGCCCCGCCCCGCCCCATTTAGACTCTTTTTCATTTTTTTATTTTGTAATATTCTATTTAATATTTTTTAAACATATGATTTTACAGAAAATGTGGGATTATTAGAGCAAAAGGAAATCAAAAGAAGATTTTCTCATATCTTTATGATATGAAATAAGGTGAGAGTGGAAAAATTAAAATATTCGTGAGTAAAACGATGCACATATTGATGAAATATATATTGGATATTACAAATCAAATTAATGAAATAATTTAGACAATCAAATAATGACATATTTCCTTTCTGTTTGGAGGACATTAACGATTTTGGCATTTCAAGAGTTCATCCTAGTCATTTTATAAACATCAGTCATTTAACTTCTTTCTTAGAGATAATTAGAAAGGAAATATTTTTTAATAATTAGTGAAAAATAATTGGAAAGGTGAACTCTATAGCACCTGAGCTTATACATTAAACGCATTATAATGCGTATATTTAAAGTAAGAATTGGGGAAAAAGAACAAAATTAACCTGGCCCAGTTATTAACTTGAACTTTGCCCCTGCCCCACCCTATTAAGATTTTTTAAAAATAAAATTTTGCCCTGCCCTGCCCTGCCCCGCCCCGCCCCGCCCCATTTAGATTTTGCCCTGCCGCCTCACCTCAATTGCCATCCCTATATGTCTTACAACATACACCTGGAGATTGGTACACATAGTCATACAGTGGCTGCTGCTATTTGCTGTGCTTCACAGTAGTGCCAGTCGAACACAAATTGTCAGCAACTCCAAGCATTCAACTACCAGAAAATGTCATTATTGAAACTATTTCTCATAACAGCTTCCATAACATCTTCAATTCCCACTTTTTTAGAGGAAGTCTCAATATCTTTCTTTTGTCAAATTGTTGTTGGCTATTGGTGTTGGACTCTGACCCGTGTTCCAGTTTGTCACTAGTTTCAACCTAAGGTTAGGTTTGTTACTTATTGGGCACATGGGGTTGGTTGTACTCATACTACACTTCTGCACCTTGCATGCAGATGCTGGGTGCTGATGTTGTTGTGATCGACGGGGGCTGGAATTGAAGACGTACCTGCGTTCCAGATGTAGCTGCCTCTTGTTCATGGTAGCCTTAGATTTATAAAAATTTGTTTATTACATTTCGAACAGATGATGTATTTACTTCATACCAGCTTCGTAAATTCTAATTTTAGAAGCTCATGATTTGTACTACCAGTCCTTGAGAAATATATAGGTTTCAGATTTTTTTTTACTTAATTATCTCATTAAATTTCATTGGAATTGGATAATTGTTAATTGGTTTACCTAGCGGGTTGGGTTAGGTTCCATCACGACTAGTTGGATTTTGGGTTGTGAGAGGTTGGTATCAGAGCTCTAGGTTCATAAGTTCTACAAGTCATGAGCAAGTGTCTAGTAGAGTCTTGCGGTTCGGTATGATGATGTCCATACCTATCTTCGAGAGGCTATAGGGTATTTAGGATAAATTTTCCATCTTTCTCTTCTTATTATGCGACATTGATTCAGCTTGAAGCATAACTCTTAAAATTCCTTCCACGCATTCGTATACGCATGTGAGCGCTCGGTATCAGTTGTACGTTGACGGCATGCTATTACATGAATGATGTGCGAGATGTGATTTCTGTGGGCTGATGGTGGGCCAGTCTGGAGGACTTGAGGCCGGGTTTTGACTGTAGCTTGAGCACGGGGATTTCGGTTGTGTGAGCACATGATTTTGGACTTATATGTCCGGTAGTGTCCCTATGAGTGGAATTTGTGGCTCGATGAGTTGTTGGATGGCTATATGATGAGTATAATGTGACTACAGGAGGTGTTCAGATGGAAGCTCATGATTTGTACTACCAGTCCTTGGGAAATATATAGGATTCAGATGTTTTCTCTTACTTAATTATCTTATTAAATTTTATTGGAATTGGATAGTTGTTAATTGGCTTACCTAGAAGTTTGGGTTAGGTGCCATCCCGACTAGTTGGATTTTGGGTCGTGAAAGGTTGGTATCAGAGCTCTAGGTTCATAGGTTCTACAAGTCATGAGCAAGTGTCTAGTGGAGTCTTGCGGTTCGGTATGATAACGTCCATACCTATCTTCGTGAGGCAATAGGGCATTTAGGATAAATTTTCCATTTTTCTCTTCTTATTGTGAGACAATGATTCAACTTGAAGCATAACTCTTGAAATTCCTTCCACGCATTCGTATGCGCATTTGAGCGCTCGGTATCAGTTGTACATCGACGGCCTGCTATTACATGAATGATATGCGAGATGTGATTTCTGTGGGCTGATGAAGGGCCAATCTGGAGGACTTGAGGCCGAGTTTTGACTGTAGCTTGAACACGGGGATTTCGGTTGTGTGAGCACGTGCTTTTGGACTTATATGTCAGGTAGTGTCCCTATGAGTAGAATCTGTGACTCGATGAGTGGTTGGATAGCTATATGATGAGTATAATGTGAGTGCAGGAGGTGTTCAGATGGATTGAATGTGATGAGCAGAGTTTGCTTGAGATGGTGCTTGATTTCTGTCTTGAGGTGACGTATAGTCTCGAGTCTTGAGTCTATTGAAGGATCTTTCATGTTGCTTAATAGTGGAAGGAATTAGATTCGCATGGGCTTGTTGATGGGTTTAGACTTAGGAAGATTAAGTGATTGCGTAGTAGTTGCGACTGTGAAAGGGTATAAAGAGATGTCAATTTGAGACTAAGCAGGTGGGTTGTAACTTGCGAGGTAATCTACGGATGTGTGATTTTTATGATGTTGTGTGGATGCTTTCTTATCTACTAGTGGGTTGTATTTGTGCGATTTGAGTTTGGATCGGTTGTAATAGTTGACCTGGCTATCATGAGGATGAGTGCGAGATTTGTAGATGATTTGAGGTATTAGATGGTTTGTATTGCATGAGCTTATGAAGGATTTAGTTGAATCTCACTCCGATATTATGACAGTAATAGAGTATGGGCATTTTGAGCTATCGAGTGTTTTGTCCTATGGCTTTGAGCCAAGTGGGGGAGGCTGCTATTGACGAGTTGATTGCACGGTTATGTGTTGTATTGATTTTAGTTTGAGGTATACTTGTGAATCAGTTATGACTTGCAGAGGTTGAGGTCGAGGATGACTCGAGTAAGGGAATTTCTAGATACAGGTTGCATTACACTCTATGGTTATATGGAAATCATGGAATGATTGGATGGTTATTTGTGAATGATGTAGTGTGCATAGAGTAGGAATTTGCTTGGTCGCGTTAATGTGGGGTGACTTCTTTAGGTGTTGTCGTGCTAATGGGGCATAGGTCGTTCGGTCATTTGGGCGGTGCAATTGAGATTTGAGTAGAGTGAATGACTCTCGAGAAAGGTTCTAGTGGATTCAAGATTTATATGTAGCAATTGGGAATTTTCAGGATTTGTATATGGCTAGAAACTAATATTTACAGTGGATGGTGTTGAGACTTGTGGCATTTCTATATCATTATGGATTCTACATTTCAGCATTCAGAAAGGTGAAGGAAACAGTTTTCGATTCACAGAAGATTTCTTTAGAGTGGATATCTCGGTTATGGTACTTTTTGGATGCTTAAGAGGGAATACAACGGCTTATGGGTTTTCAGGCGTGTGGTTTTATGTTAGAACCTATTGTGGTGAGTTTTGGTTAAGGATCGTGGTATTCTGGTAGGAGAAGTATCAATTTGAAGACAATTCAAAAGAAACTCAGAGAAATAGGACAGCTTGATAATAGGTTGGATCAGCACAGTAATGGGTATGATCGGTTCTTTGGGTACTTATGAGGTGGCGAGTCTCTACAGGTGTTTTGTGGCAATGCTCTTGGGTTTTGGCGACCTGCGTGGCTTGGTTGAGTTAGGGGGATTCAGTTCTGATGACTTAGTTATGTGCAAAGGGGTTTTAAGATGTCCTCAATCGTTTCTACCATGGTTCGAGGTGTATATTTTCTACCAGTGTGTGGAACATGTTGTATATTGTGATTTTCTTTTGGGTAAGATCAAATGTACGATTTCTGACTGATCGGATATATATTCTGCTTGCGACTCAGAATTGATTATGAGATTCTTGTACTCTTCACATGATGGCATGATTGATGCGGTGTGATGTGTGGGATTAAGATTTGCATGTGCAAGGTCACAGGTCAATTTTGAAGGGAAGGTCATGAATTCTTAGGCACCATAGACAATTTCAGATGTTTAGATGAATGCTATTACTACATGGTATTGCCTGGGGAGGATGCATATTTCAGAAGGCGCATTGCGTTTTGACTTACAGATGCTTCATTGGTATTGCGGCGCTTGCCTGGGTAATCGACTGCTGATATTCAGATTTTTGCTATGTGGCACGGAAGAATCATAGAAGTATTCCTCGTGGGATGATCGTGTATGAGAGATGTGCTAGACATTCAGGCGGTGGAATTGGGGCCTGTTGATACCCAATTTTTCCCTCATATTTTTAAAATGTATACATATACTTTCAAAATAGTATATTTGCATCACCATTTGGTCTACAAACCTATACAAATATTTTTATAATTTTCCATAATTTTAGAAGCCTTAAATTAATTTCTTTTTATATTTTTTATATAAATATTCAATAATTATCCTTCAAATTATTTTTATGATGATTTAATCATTCAAACTTATTATTTACACCAACATGTATATTTAAAAATATTTTACTTCATTTTTCATAACTACATTTGCATTTTAGGCTAATTGCATATTTTCGCAATAATAGCCTATATTCATGTATAATTACATTATTTGTGCCAAAATAACTTTTTTATATTTTCTATAATGTTAAGTTATTATTTTCAATCATTTTAGTGCATAAATAATATTTTTGTTATTTATTAATTACTTTTATAAATTATTTCTAACAAATATTGGGTATTTAAAACTAGCCCCAATTTCTAAACAATTTCGGACCAAATAAATGGCCCAAAACCCTCAAAACCTAGCCCAAATACCCCAGCCCAAACCAGATTAGCCTAACCCTCTAAACCCGGCCAATAACCCATTTAAACGACCCGACCCAACCCCTTTTATATCCCGGCCGTTGATCCACCTCATTAATTAACCCATCACTCCCCAAACCCTAACCATTTCCTCTAACCCGCCGCCCCTAAACACTCTCCACTCCCCCTTCTTCTTCAGCTAAACCCTAATCGTCGCCCCCCTAAAACCTTCTCCTAATCCCACTGAATATGGGATTTGATCTTCATTTCTTGCCATACTCGACCCTTTTTTGGTACTGGCTATTCTCCTATAGTGCTTGCCTAAACATGGCAAGAAAATCACTTCAAAATCGAACCAAATCGGTTCAAATCTCTTATTTTTGAATGTAATTCCGTCTATATTCGTCCTATGCTACTGTGAGTCTGATTTTGTTTATATTCTGTTGATATTTACTTTTCCTAAAATTAGGGTTTACAGATCTCTTCAAAATCGAACAAAAATTGGTTCAAATCTCTGATCTTTGAGTGTTATTTTGTCTATATTCGTCCTGTTCTACTGTGAGTCCAATTTTTGTTCATATTATGTTGATATTTACTTTTCCTAAAAAACTAGGGTTTGCAGATCTCATAAATTGATTTTTTAGACCTGTTTGTATATTATTTCCTTGTTTGTTGCATAAATCGCTCTGTTATCGTTTGATTCCTACTATTATATAAACCCCTCCCCCATTCCCTTCTGGACAAGACTTCAATCGCTAATTATCACAGAAAATATTGGGGCTTTTACTCTGTGTTCACTTGTTATTTTCTTTTGTTTGGCTCTTGGCCGGCTAAAAGCCAAGGCCACCGGATTTCCTACTTTTCGACCTTTCTTCGGTGTGAGCACTGCCCCGGGTTCTTGAAACCCTTGGGAACTTGACGCATCTGAGATTCTAGGTCCTGATTGCTGTTCTTTTCTTATTTGTTGAGCAATAACTGGTGAGTTTCTCAACCTTCGCGATGTTTATTCCATTATGTATAATTAGCATATCTATGCTTTTCTGAAATCGCATGACTTAATGTATTCCCCTGACTCTCTTCGTGTGTGATTCTGCCTATAAACTGTTAGCCCTAAAAATATCTTTGTAGCTAACTTAGGCAATTTGGGCAATTTGAAGCATGTTTAGCTTAAGGTCATTGATAATTTGAGTGTTTTGCCTTGATTATATGGCCTAATCCATGTTCCCTGCCAGATTCTGAGTTTATAGTGACTAATTGATGTTATTAGTATGCTTGTTAAAACCTTCACCCTAAGTGTGTAGTGTGCTCCTATGACTATGTTTTTTCACTCATTGTGTTCTTGCCCTTCCCAATTCTATACCCCTAGCAATTAAGTGGAACCTCTCAGACTAGTTTTGCCTAAATTATGATTCTGCTTGCTTCATTAGTATCAGTTATAATGTTTGATCCTTGTGTTTAGCATAACTTGATCCTTTAGGTTTTAAATTTGTTGCATTAGTGACAACTATTCGTCTTACTAGCCTAATGCTCCTTGCCTATTAACTTGGTAATCCTAAGCGTGAGGCTCCTTGTTTCTTATCAATATGTCCCCTGCCCCAATGTGTTAAGTGAGAACTTGCAGTATCAATTTGTTTCCATGAATTCATGCACTCTCTGTGTTGACGTGTTCATAATGTGATCATATTGTAGTGTTTGCAAATGCTTTTTCCAAACCTCATTACTTACTACTATTTTCATTGGTTGTTTCCTGTTCTGAGTCTCTAATTCTTGGCCGGCTGAAAGCCAAGGCCCTCTAAAACTTCTCTAGTAACCTCCCTAGTGTGAGCACTGCTCAAGACCCTTGTGAACTTTAACACACTAGGGCCTAAGGTTCTTAGCCACTTTTCTCCTTAACTACTGAATTTTGTCCCTCTCTATGCCTACTGAATAAGCCAATTGGCTTGTGTAAATGGCTATTTTCTGGATCCTTTGAATCGACCATGGCTACTGGGTTTGGTTTGAGTGCTCTTGAGGTTTTTGGGCTGTGGTGAAACTTGTATGGACACGAAATTGAAGGCCTGGTTGAGTTGGGTATACTTTGGGCTTGTCTTAGGCCCACTATAGTTATTTCTATCACTTTGTAATTTATTTCATTACTGGACCTATAATAATTCTGTAATAACAATTGGGGTATTAGTAAAGTTGGGAAAATGGGTCTATTCTAATGTTTGCATAAAAAGGGTAAAAATCCTGCCTATAGGATCTGAGTGTTTAATGTGTTCAACATGCTCTGCTTCGATGTGTTTTGATAGATAACATGCCTATAGGACATAAATAATCTCATCTTCTCACATGTCTATTTTCACACGTTTTTGACTGCCTATTATACTGTAATACAGTAATTATTTATTCAAATTACCTCATGTTAGATACCATGCCTATAGGATTACACTGAGTAATAAATACCTGCTCTTCATAATATTCATGTTAGATATCATGCCTATAAGATTATATTGAGTAATAAATACCTGCTCTTCCTAATATTCATGTTAAATATCATGCATATAGATTACATTGAGTCATAAATACCTTCTCTTTACAATATTCACGTAGATATCATGCCTATAGGATATAATCAAATTAGCTGCTATTACTGTTCGCCTAGAAAGCATGCTTATAGGAATTTAAGGATAAAAAACCAGTTTCAATTGCCAATTCTTAGATATCTTGCCTATAGGACTCTATTGCTCGCCTAGAAAGTATGTTGATAAAACGCTGGTAAATGAACTATCGAACTGTCTCACTGCCTTATTTTGCAAACAAATTAGAAAGCATGCCTATAGGATTTGTAATACTTGTTATGCAAATTTGTCTTGTTAAGACAACAACACTGCCTGTATGTTTAAAATTTAGAATCACATAGAGGCCATGACTATAGGATTCAAAGAATCTATTCTGAAATCATCTACTGCCTCATTATAAACCTGTTAGCGTGCATTTTTTGTTTACATGTGGAGGCTAACTTGAACCATTTGTTGCCCCTTATGTGTAAGTCCTACATGTTTTGAATATCTCTTAGATTTGTCATTTTTGAGCAACCTAGATAAAGTCTAGAACCACCCAAAATAGAGGTCCAACGTCTCCTGGGCCATAGGTATGGGACGGGTAGTGTACGCATAAGGCACAGTTTAGAATCAACTAGTGCACTTAGGTAAAACCTTAAAGATAGTAATCGGGTAGCAGGAGATGATAGTCTGTACTCGCTGAATAATACGAATAACACCCCATCTCGAGGGAGTTACGAAGTATTATTTATGTTGCACGGGGTGATCCTTTAGGCTAAAAAACTTAGGACCAGCCTCCCATCTTGTCTTAAAATCAATTATTGGTAGACTTNTAAATCAAGTGTTTGTATTTATTCTAAGTCTTTTGATAATAAAACTGCCCAAACTTCTTGTTTCCCTCTGTTTTTGTTTATCTGACTAATTCATATAATTTGAGTTCGGCCGGGACCCACAGTTGTGGACCTCGAAGAGTGCCTAACACATTCTCTTCGAGGTAATTTGAGCCCTTACCCGATCTTTGGTGATGCAAACTAGTTAAATCAAAGTTATCTGCAAATAGGTGCCTTAACGCACCTTAAACCCGTTAGGTGGCGACTCTCTCTTTTAACACCTCCTTAAAAGAGTTGTCACATGTCGAAACCCGATTTCGCGAGAGAAAGGGGCGCGATAGGACCAGATATGGTGGTTCGTGTATTCAATGGATATGGAGGCCGGGAATTCTCAGAAGCAGATTATTTTGTAGTTGCGGACTGTGAAGATGTGGCTAAAGATAGCCAGATGATAGTATGTGTTATGATTCAGTCATTGTGGACTTTCGGAGGGTTATTGTCTATTTGTGGGTGACCAGAGTTGATTTGGGATCCATTGGTAGGCCCAATGAGGATGTGTATTCTACACCGGGTAAGATTGGTTGATTCTGCACTGCTATTGTTGAGGGATGTGCCATTCGTTTAGTGTTTAGCTTATTCGTGTTCTGAGATGCTCTATGAGTTATCCTTCTATACTACGAGGGGTTGTGATTCGTACACACATGGTGCAATTCTATTTGGTCCTTATGGTGGAATTTGAGCAAGATAGTTATTAGGGTGTTGAATGATTGATTGCGCATTGATTATGTTCATTCCAGACTATGGTATTGAGTTATTTGCTTTTCAGTGGTTATGGTCATGCACTTTTGGTACTAGACATCAAATTGCGCGTGGTTCTAGATTTTGAGCATTGTGACTTGAGGTATTTCATGTGGATCAGTGTTTGGATGGGTTCGCGCATTGCGGCAAAGTTATGTTGGGATTTGATCCTTTGTGTTAGATTCGTGTGTTTTGGTTCTATGGCGTGTGATGGGTTCTTAGCATTGCGTTACGGTGGTACTTGTTGAGCTTGCGGGACGGTTCTCTTATTAGAGTCATTTTCTATGTTTGAGTACGTTTGAATTGTTGCGTATTGGTGCACGGATTGTGGCTCTAAGTAGTATTGGTATGGCATGTCAATGAGTATCTTGTATTTGATAGGATGAGGTCGTCGGACCTAGAATAGGTGCTACCGGATTTGATTGCGGTATATTTGAAAGGATAATGTTGTTGATCGGCTTAGAAATTGGCTATAGTTCTTGTCGAAGGAGAGGTAACTCCATGACTTGTTGATCTGATGAATGGTTATGAGTTTCTGCGTGTTTCTTTGATCATCTGCAGTATACAAAGGCTTTAGAACGAGGTTTTGTTTGACATGAGGTTTATTACCGGTATTGGGTTGTTTTGAGCAGCTACAGTGAAATTTTGCTACGAGTATACGAGTTGTGTGGTATGTCGGGTGATTACTATTGGGTTATAGTTATGGCTTGATACAGCTTGTTCAGACTTATACAGTGTGTAGATGCGAAGTTCGGGTCTTGTAGTAAATTCCGAATGTTGGAAATTAGATTCTGTGGTTTACGGACTAAGGTTGAAGAAATGATCTTCAATTATGTTGTGTTGTCGGGCCTATAAGGAATAGGATGACGTGGGATCACCCCAGGGTATGTGCATGGTAAGATCACATGGCGGTTTACCGACTTAGGAATAACTCTTAGCACGTTCGAGGACGAACGTATATTTAAGTGGGGGAGAATGTAACGACCCGACCGGTCATTTTGTGCATTTACACTTTGCTCGGTAGTTTGGGGGCACGAGTAGCTCCGTATGATGAATTAGGACTTCTTTGCAAAATTTGAGTTCATACCGAGTTGATTTGATATGTTTCGGCGCGAGTTTTTGGAAGTCGAAAGTTCGAAAGTCATTAAGTTTGATTGGATGAGTGTTTCGTCGTTTTGATGTTGTTATGCGTGATTTGAGGCCTTGAGTAGGTCCATGTTATGTTATGGGACTTGTTGGTAAGTTCGTACGGGGTTCCGAGGGATTCGGGTGAGTTTCAGATAGGTTTGGGATGTGTTGCGCTCGTTTTTCTTATGTTTCGACGTCGTTTCTTCAAGCATAAATGGTACCACATTAAACAAATGAGCTCCGGTTTCTATTTTGATTGAAGAATTAGATCTGTATCGTAATTACGAAACCATAGTAAAAAGAATCGTCGAATTTGGACATCGTATCAGGATTTTATGGTCATTTTACTAAGAATTGGGTTGCTAGATTTTTCAGATTAATTGAGAAATTTTCACTGACTTCGTATTTAAAAATCTGCACTATTTCCAAATATTGAAACTAACATATCTCCTTCATTATAAGGTCAAATGGAGTGATTTAAAAGCCTAAATTGACTGAAATTTCACAAGGAATCCATTGGAGGCATCAAAGGTGAGTTTCGGGATCGTTTGGCATACAAAACGAGGTAGAATAGCTGGGAAAAAATACTTAATATCGAAAGTTTGTTCATTTGGTCATATTTTGAGTTGGGGAGCTCGAATTTGGAAAAATTTTGGAGGCATTTTCACCACATGGATTGGGTTATGAACCGTTCAGAGGTCGGTACACGCAGGATGGTATTTATGGAGCATCGCTTGGCTTGCTCGGTATTAGATTTGGCTTGTTCGAGGTATGTAACACTTCTAAACTTGGTGCTGAGGGTATGAGACCCCAAATTACGTGTTATGTGTTTGGTGTTAAGGTGACGCACATGCTAGGTGACGGGCGTGTGGGCGTGCACCATGTGAATTTTGACTCCGTTATTCCTATGGTACTGTGTAGTTACCTGATCTTATATGTAACCATGAAATCTCTACGTACTAGAGCTATTGAGTTATGATCCATGTTAGAAACTATGTCTAAGCTTCATGCTTATTCTTCTGGGACCCAGTGAGGTCATATTGTTGTTAAATTACTTGGTTAAAATGCAACTTCATACTCAGTCATGTTCATTCATCTCATATCATATCTCAGTCTCTATTGCTATTTATTGACGCATCATATCATCATTTTGGGCTAGTTTCATGGCATTGAGAGCCCGAGAGACTGGAGAGATTGATGATTGAGTGAGGCCGGGGGCCTGATGGTGAGGATGTTTATGATTTGAGCGGGCTGCACGTCACAGCATGTTTTACCTATTTATGCCATGATTGGCTTGTTATAGCGCTTGGGCTGAAGGAGCCCCTCCAGAGTGTGTACACACCCACAGTGAGTGTATATATATGTGGATCGAGTTGCACGCCGCAATGGGCCTTATGGCTATATATATGTGAATTGGGTTGCACACTGCAACGAGCCTTATGGCTATATATATGTGAATCGGGTTGCATGCCGTAACGGGCCTTATGGCTATCTATATGTGGATCGGTTTGCACGCTGCAATATGCCGTATGTCTGTATGTGGATCGGGTTGCATGCCACAGCCGGTACTGTATAATGCTGAGTGACTGAGTGTGCTAAGTATTGACCATAGTGAGAGAGAATTCGAGACAGTGAGATTGAGTACTCTAAGAGTATGTGTACATGAGTTCATCACTGAGATGCATTACATTTGACATGCGTTCTTGAGATACATGCATAGAGATACATTTCTTTCTGCTACCCGATTTTGGTGTCATTCATGATTTTACATGTATCGTGACATGTAGGCATAGAGATGTACTTACTTCACACTATCTGAAAATGAAACATCTTATTTATTGTTGAAAGGTTTTGGGAAAACTTGCAATTTTTAAACTTACTCATATTTTTGGCGATTTCGGTAAAAGATTTGAGTTTTCACTGATAAACTTGAAAAACATACCTATTTTTCTTGAACTGTAAACGAGTTGAGCATTTTATCTCTGAGTTGCTTCTTTTATTACTTTCATCATTTTGTTATAAATTGTTCTCGGCTATTGGTGTTGGACTTCGAACCATGTTCCAGCTCGTCACTACTCTCAACCTAAGGTTGGGTTTGTTACTTATTGAGTACATGTGGTTGGTTGTACTCATACTGCACTTCTACACCTTGCGTGCAGATGTTGGATGTTGATGTTGCTGTGATCGACGGGAGCTGGAATTGAAGATGTACCTGCGTTCTGGATGTAGTTGTCTCTTTTTAATGGTAGCATTAGATTTATAAAAATTTGTTTAAGTACATTTCAAACAGATGATGTATTTACTTCATACCAGCTTTGTAAATTCTAATCTTAGAAGCTCATGATTTGTACTACCAGTCCTTGGGAAATATATAGGATTCAGATATTTTCTCTTACTTAATTATCTTATTAAATTTCACTGGAATTGGATAGTTGTTAATTGGCTTACCTAGCGAGTTGGGTTAGGTGCCATGACGACTAGTTGGATTTTGGGTCATGACACTTTTTAAGCTAATGAATTACACATATTTTTTCCAACTCAGCGCTCAAGTAGCCACATATTCTCAGCCAACTGCCACAGGGGTTTAAAACATAGATTTTGATCAAGTTTAAGTGTTTTGATGAAACTTCATGGAATACAGGGAGTCAGGGACCGAATGACAAATCAAAACAAGTATAGGGGTTTATAGTTTTCATTCTTCCCATTTTATAGAATGATTTTTCATACTTGGATTAACATTGTGACCGCTTGAAAGAATGTCAAGTTTAAGTGGAAATATGTGAATGAAAGACATTGCTGGTGGGAATAGCCGAGTTTTTGTCTTTCTTCTATGTTGGGAAACTTGAGGTTTTCATCTTCTTTTAGATGATTGTGGTTGAATTTCTTTCCTTATCCTTGTGTCTACTAAGAGACTTTTAGTTAAGAGCTACAAAAATCAAGTGAGAGTTGCACTTGTGGTGTGCCAGCAAACATCATAAAAGTCTCTCTTAGAAATTCTTGTACATTCCTCAGAACTCTATTCTTCCATAGGTTGTATGCTTTAACATATGTAGTTAATACGTCGAAGTATTCGTCTTTGATTGTTTTGTTCATCAACCCCTCTTGCTTACGTGAAATGCAAGGATATCGAAATTGATCATGAGCTTTCCATGCTTGAACGAGCTTTTTCTCTTTACCAATGTGAGGCCACTTTTGCAATTTCCAACAAACGTTTGGTAAGATATATTTGTGCATAAGTGTATCCGCAACATCATTAAATGTCTTTTCACATAGCACATGAGGTAAACCAATAGATAAACTTCTTGCAAATCAAATTAATTGGGTCCCCTGTTCTGCAAAAGTATCAAGAATATGCCGAAGCCCTTTTTCGATAGTGTCCCATGTGTTCCTTTCTAGCAATCTCCCATCAAGGACATGTTGTTCTTCCTATGAATCTCTGAATCAACATTCAAGATCCCATTTCTCAATATGTCTAAAATTTTATGGAAACACAAGCCCCTTTGAATAGTTTGAGAAATTTCTACTAAGGGTATGGTGGATATTTGCAGGATCACTAGTAATTAATATGTTCGTGTTGGCAAGAACAGGACCATGGAACTCAATTGTGCCCTTAGTTTCTATAAGAACATCAACTGCGTATTCAAGGACACGATGAGCATTTCGGATAAGTCAGGTAATATTCCAAGGAGAGGCCAATTTGTTGGCACTGAGCTTGATTTCCACCATCTATTTCTAAGGTACCACCATGTAGAATAAGTAAAACACATGATGATAATGAAGAGGGAGAGAGAAAATTCAAGGACATCCATTAGGTTGTGGTTTCTTTTTCAAACAAGCTTTCGTTCTTTTTGTGTTTTCTAGCACACTAATGAGATATTTCAGAAACTACATGAAACATTAAATTTTCCAAAAATAAATGGTGAGAGAGAGCGCGCGCGCTTAATTGTTTAAGTTCGCGACTATCTCTTCTACTCTGAAGGGGAGGAACTTTACATTTTAGAAGGGGAGTTGTGTAAATAAGATATATAATAGAAGATGAAGTGGTAAGCTAGGAAACTTAGTTTCGATATTTTGGAATATATTATATGGTGGAGATTAATATAAATTAAATATTTGACTTTTAAAATAAAGTTATACCTAAAAAAATAAGAAATTTATTATCTCCCCAACTTATTCTATGACTTGCTACCTTTTCCCCCGAATTTCACTAGTTATTTGCATGAAATGTACAATAAGTTGAGCCAGTATATGTCCTAGAAAAAAAATTCTAAAAACCAAAACAATAGCGACTGATTTAAAACCAGATTTTGATTTCAAAAGAATATTTGTCACGACCCAAAACTCAACATGCCGTGATGGTGTCTATCATAATACTAGGAAAGTCGACAACCAGAAATAACTACGCATTTTTAAATTGAAAACAAGATGAAGCAGGTTTAACAGTAATAACTCTCATAAATAGTCGATAAGAAATACTGTGACACAAATACAAAATCCCCCAAAATCCGAGTGTCGCTGAATACATGAGCATCTAAATGACAATACAGTCAAGACTTCAAATACAACTGTCTGGAAATATAGAACAGTGCTAAATAAAGGAAAAGAAGGAGAGTAGATCTGCAGACGCCAAAGCAGCTGCCTCAAAAGTCTCCAAGCAGATAAAGCTCCAAACCTAGCAACCGCCGTGCTCAGAAGTACTTGGATCTGCACACAAAGTGCAGAGTGTAGTATGAGTACAACCGACCTAGTGTACTCAATAAGTAACAGGACTAGCCTTGAGCTAAAAGCAAAGACGAGCTCAGATAGGTACAGTCCAAATCCAGATAATAACAGTAATAACTCAAAGAGAAATCCAATAATCAGTTTGTAGACAGTTCAGAAATTTAGACATGCTTTCAAGTAATTAACAATTTGATTTCAATATGGATAATATATGTCAAGTATGATTGATATGAGAAATGTTACATCTTTATATCTACATGTCAAATATGCATGTCAACTATAATGTGTCACAGTGATAAAGTCATATACATACTCTCGGAGTATTCAACCTCACTCAGCACGCTCAATTACTCAGTGCTCCCATTCACTCAGCACTCTCAATCACTCAGCACTCTCAATCGCTCGTCACTCGTCACACGCATTCAGTAGATACTTGCGCTCACTGCTGGTATGTCAGATTCCGGAGGGGCAGATCCTGCCCAAGCGCTAATATAAGACAATCATGGCATGAATCAATAAAGCATGTTACAGCGTACAGCCCGATCCCATAAATATCACTCACAGTCAAGCCCTCGGCCTCACTCAGTCATCAATCACTCAAGTCTTTCGGGCTCACAAATCTCATGACAATCAACCCAAACAATGATAATATGATGTAATAATAAATGGCAACAGAGACCAAGATATGATATGCAAATGATAGAGGTGACTAAGTACATAATTGCAATTTAAGAAAATAATTCAACAACAAAAGTGACCTCCATGGGTCCCAACAGACTAAACATATAGTCTACGCATGATTTCTAACATGGGGTGTAGCTCAATTACTCTAACAAGTAGGAATTTCATGAATAGCAACAAGGTTTGATAACTACACAATACCACGGAATCAACCCAGTCACAATTACCACGGTGCACACCCCCACACGCCCGTCACCTAGCATGTGTGTCACCTCAACACCATCCACATAACACGTATTTTGGAGATTTATACCCTTAGAACCAAGTTTAGAAGTGTTACTTACCTCAAACCGTGTAAATCTCTACTCCAATAAGCCCTTGCCTCGCGCATCGGCCTCCGAACGAGTCGAATCTAGCCACAAACAATTTAATACAATCAACACAAGCTATATGAATTAATTCCATATCATAAAGCTAGGTTCTTTAACAAAAGTCAAAAAGCCACCAAAACTCAACCCCAGGCCCATGTCTCAGAATCCGACAAAATTAACAAAATTCAAACATCCATTCAATAACGAGTCCAACCATACAAAAATTATTCAATTTCGATATCAAATCATCACTTAAATATCCAAATCTTAATCTCAAATCCCTAGTCCAAAATTTCCCAAATTCCACCTTAATAACACATAATCTAGATGGAAAGTTCAATGGGTATTCTATATTAGTAGATAAAAACGACCAAAAGTTTCTTATCTCTTGAATTCTAGTGAAACCCCTCTCTCAAATCGCCTCCAACCGAGCTTGCAAAGTCCAAAAATGAAGAAATCTCGAGACCCTTCAAATTTAACACACTGCTAGTGCTTTTGCACCTGCGGTTCACTTAACCGCATCTGCGGTCCCGCAGGCACAAACAAAATTCCGCTTTTGCAGTTTCTATGAAGTCCCTTGCCTTTGCTTCTGCAGACAAGGTTCTGCTTCTACGAAGTCGCACCAGCAACCTCCTCTCCGCTTTTACGGAAACTGCTGCCCCTCGTCCAAATCGCACATGCGCTCCTCTTTCCGCATCTGCAGCAAATGCAGACCAAACTCGCTTCTGCGGTCTCGCACCTGCGACCAAATCCTTTGCTGGTGTTATCGCACCAGACCAGATACACTTCAGCATCCTCTCCCCCCCNNNNACACACCCAAAGTCCAAACTTATTCCGATTTCAATCTGAATCACTCCCGAGGCCCCTGGGACCCATACAAAAATACCAAAACATCCTAAGAACTTAGCGAAGCCTCATATCACATCAAAAACACGAATCGCACCCCAATTCAAGCCTAATAAAATTAATGGATTTCCAACTTCAACAATCAGTGCTGAAACCTATCAAACCAACTCCGATTGATCTCAAATTTTGCACACAAGTCATAAATAACACAACGGACCTATTCCAACTTTCGGAACAAAAATCCGAATCTGGTAACCACAAAGTCAACTCTCGATCAAACCTCTCAACTCTACAAATTTCAATCTTTCCAACTTTCGCCAATTCAAGCCAAAATCACCTACGGACTTCCAAATCAATATACGGACACACTCCTAATTCCAAAATTACAATACGGAGCTATCGGAACCATCAAAACTCCATTCCAAAGTCATTTATACATAAGTCAACATCCGGTCAACTCTTTCAACTTAGGCTTCCAATCTTGGGACTAAGTGTTCAAACTCATTCTAAAACATCCCCAGAACTAAACCAACCACCCCGCTAAGTCACATAACAACAAATAGGAATAGAATAAGCAATAAATATGGGGAACACAGCTATAATACTCAAAACGACCGGCCGGGTCATTACATTATCCCCCTCTTAAACAAATGTTTCGTCCTCGAAGGGTCTAGAATCATACCTCAAGTTTCAAATAGGTGTGGATATTTGCTTTACATCTCCCGCTCGGTCTCCAAGTTGCCTCCTCGACTGGCTGACCTCTCCACTGCACCTTTACTGAAGCTATATTCTTTGACCTTAACTTCCGAACCTACCGATCCAAAATGGCCACCGGCTACACATCATAAGTCAAATCCCCATCTAACTGGGCCGTGTTGAAGTCCAAAACATGAGACGAATCGCCAAAATACTTCCGGAGCAAGGAAACATGAAACACTATATGAACACTCGATAGATTAGGTGGCAATACAAGCTTGTAAGGCACCTCTCCATTCCTCTCAAGCACCTCAAAAAGGCCAATATACCGAGGGCTCAACTTGCCCTTCTTCACGAACCTCATAACACCCATCATAGGCGAAATTCTAAGCAATAGCTTCTCCCATACCATGTAAGCAACATCACGAACCTTCCGATCGACTTAACTCTTCTACCTAGACTGCACCGTGCGAAGCCAATCTTGAATTAACTTAACATTTTCCAAAGAATCCTGAACCAAGTCAGTACCCAATAGCTTAGCCTCACCCAGCTCAAACTAACAAACCAGAGACTGACATCGCCTCCCATACAAGACCTCATACAGAGCCATCTGAATACTCGATTGGTAGTTGTTGTTGTAGGCAAACTCTACAAGCGGCAGAAACTGATCCCTAGAACCCCCGAAATCCATGACACAAGCGTGTAGCATATCCTCCAATATCTGAATAGCGCGTTCAGATTATCTGTCCGTCTAAGGGTGGAACATTGTACTCAACTCAACTCGTGTGTCAAACTTCCGCTGCATTGCTCTCTAAAACTGCAATGTGAACTACGTGGCCCGATCTGAAATGATGAACACCAGCACACCATGAAGGCAAACAATCCCGCGGATCTAGATCTCAGCCAACCGCTCCTAAGAATAGGTAGTCCCAACTGGAATGTAATATGCGGACTTAGTCAATCGGTCCACAATCACCCAAATAGCATCAAACTTCTTCAAAATTTGTGGGAGCCCAACTACAAAGTCCATGGTGGTACGCTCCCATTTCCACTCCGGAATCACAAGCCTCTAAAGCAAATTGCCCGGCCTCTGATGCTCGTACTTCACATTCTTAATCCTTCTCCACCAATAGTGTTGCCTCAAGTCCTGGTACATCTTTGCGGCACCCGGATGAATGGAATACCACGAACTGTGGGCCTCCTCAAGAATCAACTCACGTAACCCATCTATATTGGGCACACAAATCTGACCCTGCATCCGCAACACCCCATCATCCCTAATAGAAACCTCCTTGACATCACTGTGCTAAGCGGTATCCTTAAGGACAAGCAAATGGAGGTCGTCATACTAACATGACCATATAAGAAAGACCTAAAAACCATACAAGCTAGAACCCGGCTAGGCTCTGAAACATCTAACCTCACGAACTCATTAGCCAAGGCCTGAACATCTGATGCAAGCGGTCTCTCACCAACAAGAATGAATGCAAGTCTACCCATACTCTCCGCCTTCCTACTCAAGGTATTGACAAGAAGAGATCTCGCAGGATGCAATTTTTTCTGCTGTAGAGTCTTAAGAGAAAAAACAATGGGAAGACCTTATTTCGTCCAAGGAGTGGCGGTTAACAGATCGCCATTTCACCCTCTGCGAGACAAAGATCTCTAACATCGTAGAAAAAGTGACTTCCTTATATAAGGGGGGGACACCTTACGTTCTTGAACCGATAACCATCTTTCGGCTAACCTAGCCTCCTCCCAAACCCAGTGATCTTTCAATCGCAGCTTTTCTCCCTTTTGTATGAGAGTTTAAAGAAATTCTCTGATCTTTCTCTTTTGCTTGAACAAGTGCTGAAGACTCCGATGATCTATAAATACTTCACAAGACACTCCATAGAGATAATGCCTCCAAATCTTCAATGTATGGATGATGACCGCCAGCTCTAAATCATGAACGGGGTAGTTCTTCTCATGAACCTCCAATTAGAGTGAAGCATAAGCAATCACTCTACCCTCTTGCATCAAGACACGCCTAATACCAATATGAGAAGCATCACAATATACTGTATAAGAACCCGAAACTGAAGGCAAAACTAGAACTGATATTGTGGTCAAGACGGCCTTAAACTTCTGAAAGCTCTCCTCCCACTCATCCGACCACCTGAATGGTGCACTCTTCTGGGTCAACCTGGTCAAAGGTGCTACAATGGATGAGAAAACCTCCTTAAAACGACGATAATATCCGGCCAAGCCAAGAAAACACCAAATCTCAATAGCAGAAGATGGTCTGGACCAACTCTGAACCGCTTCAATCTTCTTCGGATCCACCTTGATCCCCTCACTGGATACCACGTGCCCCAAGAGCACCATCGAACTGAGCCAAAACTCACACTTGGAGAACTTGGCATAAAGCTTCTCCTCTCTCAACCTCTGTAGTACAATCCTCAGATGTTGTACATACTCCTCCTGGCTATGTGAGTACACCAGGATATCATCAATAAATACTATGAAAAACAAATCAAGATATGGTTGGAACACACTGTTCATTAGATGCATGAATGTTGCTGGGCATTGGTCACCCCAAAAGACATTAGAAGGAACTTATAGTGACCATAGCGGGTCCTGAATGCCGTCTTCAGAATATCCAAGTCCCAAATCTTCAACTGGTGATACCCAGACCTCAAATCAATCTTAGAGAACACTCTAGCTCCCTGAAGCTGGTCAAATAAGTCATCAATGTGCGACAAAGGATACTTGTTCTTAATGGTAACTTTGTTCAATTGCCTATAGTCAATGCACATCTGCATAGTACCATCCTTTTCTACACAAACAGAACCGGTACATCCCAGGGTGACACACTAATGAACCCCTTATCAAGAAGCTCCTGAATCTGTTTTTTCAATTCCTTCAACTTTGTTGGCGCTATACGGTACGGAGGAATGGAAATGGGCTGAGTTCCCGGCACCAAGTTAATACCAAAATCAATGTCCTTGTCGAGTGGCATACCCGGTAGGTCTGTAGGAAATACATCTGGAAAGTCTCGCACTACCAGAACAGAATCAATAGTAGGAGTATAGGCACCAACATCCCCCACAAAAGCCAAATATGAAAAACACCCCTTCCCAACCATCTATTGGGCCTTTAGATATGAAATCACCCTACTGGGAACATAGTCCAGAGGCATCGTCAATGTCACGGTCTTAGCGTGACAATCCAGAATAGCATGACATGGGGACAACAAATCCATACCAGAATCACATCGAAATCAACCATACTAAGCAATTAGAGATCGAATCTTGTATCTAATCCCCCAATAGTCACCACATATGACCGATACACACGCTCCACAATAATAGAATCTCCTAGCGGCACAAACACATGAATAGGTGAAACTAAGGACTCACAGGGCAAATCCAGATAACGAGCAAAACAAGATGATACATACGAATAAGTGGAACCAAGGTCAAGTAATATAGAAGCGTCCTTTTTGCATATCGAGAAAATATCTATGATCATTGCGTCTCAAGAAACAGCCTCTGGCCTGGCAGGGAAAGCATAGCATCAAGTCTGACCGCCACTTGATCGGCCTCCCCCTCTAGGGCAACCTCTAGTTGCCTGAGCCCTGCCCGTGTTGGCTGAGCGGGTGATGAAGTAACTGGTGCAGAAGTCATAACCTAACCCCTCTGCTATACTGAACCTCCCAAATGATGGGGAGACTTCCTCTACACATGTCTAAACTCCCCGCACTCGAAGCAACTTTCTGATGGTGGTGGAGACTGAATCGGACCTCGAGAGCCAGAATACCTACTAGAAGAACCTGGTATAGATGAACCCTGAACTGACGGAGTACGGATGAACTCTAAGATGGGAGGGCACTGACAGATGACTGACCCGGACGAGCATTGTATAAACTATGGCTAGTTAACGCACCACGATAAACCGGACGAGTCATCTGAGTGGGCTTATAAAGACTACCCATGATGTGGTGGAACTGTCCTCTAGAAGAGACACCGTTGAATCCACCCGAACCATGAGGCCTATTGGCCTCCCTCTCTTCGCGCTCCTGACTACGGACCTGCTCTACCAATATCAACCACCTCATCAAACCTAGCACCTGATGCAATCTCCCGAGTAACTATAAAG
The DNA here is from genome assembly GCF_001879085.1 of Nicotiana attenuata. NCBI lineage: Eukaryota > Viridiplantae > Streptophyta > Magnoliopsida > Solanales > Solanaceae > Nicotiana > Nicotiana attenuata. The sequence continues at coordinate 140,907 of NW_017672647.1, forward strand.
CACAGTCCATAGTTGAGGCCATAAATGAACCTCCTAATCTTCTCCCTCTCTGTGGGAACCAACCAGATTGCGTGACGAGCCAACTCTGAAAATCTCATTTCATAATGGGTCACGGACATGCCCTCATGGAACTTCCTATGAAACTCCTCCCTGCGGGTCTGTGGAACAAACTTCTCCAAGAAGAGAATGGAGAACTTGTGCCACGTAAGCGGTGTAGCACCGGCTAGCCTGCTCAACTCATAGGCCTCCCACCATCTAAAGGCTGCCCCTAACAACTAAAAAGTGGTAAATGAGACTCCACCGGTCTCCAGAATATCGCCGTGTAAAGAATCCATTGGCATCGGTCTATGAAATTCTTAACATCCTCTGACTCGGTCCCACTGAATGATGGAGGCCTGAGCCTCCTAAACCGCTCTAGCCTCTTCTACTCCTCGTCACTCGTCGGTGTACCCACCTGGGCCTGAGCAATTATAACCGACTAGGATGGAAGTTCCCCCGGAGTCTGAAGCCCCTACTACCTGCTCTGGAGTATGGGCGAAGGGAGTCGGAGCACCTCCCCCGGCCTTAGAAGTGGTAGTCATGGCCGGAACTAAGACTTCCTGAGCAAGGCTAGAGCATACAGTCAGTATCTGGGCCAAAGCCTCCTGAATGCCTGGAATCACAATGGGCACAGCTGGTGCCTGAGCTGGTCCCACCGGCTCAACCACATCAGGGATCTGCTCTTGAGCTAGAGCAACTAGTGGCTCCATGGGTGCTACTCTGGCTGCTGCACCTCGGCCTCTACTGTGGCCCCAGCCTCTTGTGGCCCTAGCTGGTGTACTGGTGTCCGTCCGCCGATCCGGTAACACGTGTCACCATTTGTGAGAGAATAGAATAATAGAAGTTTAGTTTTCGGAATTAACAAATTCTCATGACAAGAATACAAGAAAGTGAAGTTTTCCTAATGGTTTGGTAGCCTCTAGAAGATAAGTTCAGACATTTACCGTACTAATCCGCAAGACTTTACTACACATGCTCATGACTCGTGAAACCTATGTAACCTAGGCTCTGATACCAACTTATCATGACCCAAAACTCAGCATGTTGTGATGGCGCCTATCACAGTACTAAGCAATGGCTGGATCGGGCCTATTTATTTGCATTGGGTTGGATCTGCCCTCGATTTATTTGCATTTGGGCTGGATTTGCCCTGGATTTATTTGTATTTAGGCTTGATCTACCCTAGGTTGGATCTGCCATGTACAGTGCTGAGTGATTGAGTGTGATGAGTGAGAATTCAGACAGTCATGTTGAGTACTCCGAGAGTATGAGTACGCGAGGATTACATTGTGTTGCATCACAGACGAAATGCATAATGGCATGTAGATATACTACTCATCATATCATTCCGACTTGACATATTTTATCTATTTTGAGTTTAACTGTTAGATTGAAAGCATGTCTACATTTTCTATACAGTAGCTCTTTAATTGGACGGTACCTGTGAGACTCGTCACTACTTTCAATCCAAAGGTTAGATTTGTTACTTATTGAGTTGGTTGTACTTACGCTACACCTTGTACTTTGTATGCGGATCCAAGTATTTTCGGGTACGGTGGTTGTTGGTTCTCAAAGTTTTCAGTCATTTAGAGATTATCGAGATAGCTGCCCTAGCACCAGCAGACCTTGACTCAGTTTTACTTATACAGTTTTTATTTTTCTTAGAGACTGTATCAGCCTTTGTATTTGTATAGATGCTCATGTACTCAGTGACACCCTAGTTTTAGGAAACTTCTATATTAAGTTGTGATGTTTTCATCCGATTTTATGAGATTCTTACTTATTCAAATCTGCTTTAGTATATTTTGAATTTGATAGAGTTGGTATGTATGAGGTGTCAGCTTGCCTAATATCATGATAGGCGACATCACGACAGGTCGAGTTTTGGGTTGTGACAAGTTGGTATGAGAGCCTAGGTTTAATAGGTCTCATGAGTCATGACTAGGTTTAATAGAGTCTTGCGGATCGGTATGGAGACGTTTGTACTTATCTTCGAGATGTTGCCGAACCCTTAGGAAAAACATCACTTTCCTGCATTTTTGTCGTGTGAATTTGTTGATTTCAGGAAACTAAACTTCTGTTATTCTATTCTCTCATAGATGGTGAGGACACGTGCTACCGAACAGGCAGCCACCAGTACCACCAGCTAGGGCCAGAGAGGTCGGGGCCGTAGTTGGGGTCGCGGTAGGGCATAGGTGCAGCTCGTACAGCAGCTAGAATAGCACCCGCATATCCACCAGTTGCTCCAGCTCAAGAGCGGGTTCTAGATATGGTTGAGCTAGTGGGTCCAGTTCAGGCACCAGTTGTGCCCATTGTGATTCCAGGCCTTCAAGAGGCTTTGGCTCAGATATTGACTGTGTGCACTAGCCTTGCTCAGGCAATTTCTGTTCAGACCGCGCCAGCCACTTCTCAGGCCGGGAGAGGTACTCAGACTCCCGCCGCCCATACTCCAGAGTAGGTGATGCAGGGACTTCAGACACCAGGGGTACTACCAACCCAGCCGTTTGCAGTTGCTCAGGCCTGGGTAGGTCCCATTATGACTTATGAGAAGCAGAAGAGGTTAGAAAGATTTGGATGGCTTAGGCCTCCATAATTCAATAGGGCTGAGTCAGAGAATGCCCAAGACTTCTTGAATAGGTGCCAGCAGATTCTTCGTACGGCGGCTATTTGGGAGACTAGTGGAGTCTCCTTTACTACTTTTCAGCTATCAGGGGCTGCCTTCAGATGGTGGGAGGCCTATGAGAGGCACAGGCCAATAGGTGCAGCACGTCTTTCATGGCATGAGTTCTCCGTTCTCTTCTTGGAGAAGTTTGTGCCACAGACCCGCAGAGAGGAGCTGCGCAGGCAGTTCGAGCAGCTACGTCAGGAGGGCATGTCTGTGACCCAGTATAAGATGAGATTTTCAGAGTTGGCTCGTCGCGCAGTTTGGTTGGTTCCCACTGAGAGAGAGAGGATTAGGAGGTTCATTGATGGCCTCCACTATCAGTTGCATTTTTTTGTGACTCGGGAGAGTGTATCAGGTGTTACATTCGACGAGGTGGTTGATATTGCTCGGCAGCTAAAGATGGTTCATAGTCAGGAGCGTAAGGAGAGGGAGGCCAAGAGGCCTCGGGGTTCAGGTGGTTTTAGTGGTGTTTCTTCTGGGGGCAGTTGTAAGGCCCCGTGAAAACTTTTACTCAAAACCCGAGAGCTCGTAGTGCCAAGTTAGCAGCATGGGCAAAGCACTCTGCTGCGGCGAGCAGCCGGTTCTTATTGCATTCACCAAGATAGTCTTGCTTGCTCCTGAACTCTACGGCGAGTTCAGCCACCTCCTCCGGGTCTGAGCTCTGCTCGAGCGTAGTCAGCCAGCTTCGTGACTTTGCTTAGCTTCTAGCGTTGCTTAGTGCCAAGTTAGGAATACATAAATTCTTCGCGACGAGCTTTTTGGACTGATCTATGCATTAAAAAGTCAAGAAATAATGTTTTCCAGAAAAGTGCGATTATGCGGTCGAGAATGCGGTCGCATAATAGGTATGCGGACCGCATAGTCGCCGCAGAGTGAAACAGTGTGTTGGTCAAATTTGAGGTCAACTATGCGGTCAATTATGCGATCGCATAATCGACATGCGGACCGCATAGTCGTCGCATAATCCCCTTGGGATTTTGTAAGGGGCAGTTCTGCGGTGCATTATGCGACCGCAGAAAGGGTATGCAGACCGCATTTCTGTCGCATACCCAAACAGTGTCTTCAGGTTTTGGGGAGCATTTTGCGGTCCATTCTGCGGACCGCATGTCAACTTTGCGATCGCAAATGCGATCGCAGACCTGAGTCGGGGCTCCAGTTTTCTAAATTTTAAACCCGACCCCCTGTCGTTATATCCTGTGCAATAGCTCATTTTGAGCCTATTTCCTGACACTTTTAGAGTGAAAGAGAGGGGTCTAAAAGAGGGAAAGTGCTTCCCATCAAAATTACTCCATGAATCCTTGTAAATCATTGAAGATAGTCAAGTGAGGGACCTAAACCTTCATCCCAAGAGGTAAGACTTCATCACCTCAGCTCTTATTTTTACACATAGCTACAAGGGGTCATTATTGAGGTAATTCATGGGGATAATCGCATGCATGTGTTCTTGAAGAATATGGGGAGCTATAAATAAAGAGGCATGGGTAATGGGCTAGTGTAATCTTGCATAAAAGAACCATAAGGCCTTAATGAACACTAAATGCTCGATAAAATGCTCAAGAGAGCCTAGATTATGATCTTTTCCTGATAATGAGTTAAATTGTGCTATATTGCTTAAATAGATTGAAGCACGAACATTCCGGAACGTTATAGGATTAAGGAAAGCTCGGTTGAGGTATGTATGGCTAAAACCCCGTCTTTTAGAAATTGTGTTTGTGTGAATATGGTAAGATTAAAGTTGAATTGTTGCATCGATTGTTATTTTACACGAATTGATGTTGTAACCTTATATGCGTGAAAAAAAAATGTGTCTCAACATGATCAACGTGCTATCTTGATAACTTAAAAAGGGGCAAAAGATATGAATTATGTATTGAATTGCTTAGACCTCAAATTTAGATTGAAGTTGCATTATTGTGCCATCTACGTGAAATCTTATCTATGCTTACAATTTAAATTGTTCTTATGTGCACCTACTGTCCTAAATGGCAAAGCTAATATTGAAATTGGGAACGATGTAAAATGCAGCCTAGTGCCAAGAATGATGTGATAAGTTGTGGCCCCAAGTGCCTATGAAATGATATATGTGAAACGAGATGATTAATGAGAAGGGAACAATGCCTTGGTAAGGCGGCCTAGCCGATCGGGCCGAGATCGGACTCCACTCATGATATGATAGCGGTGGTATTGTGAATGAATTTCGGAAAAAGGGAAAATGAGATTGTGATTGAAGTATATGTCTCAAATGAGGCGACCTAACCGATCGGGTCGAGATCGGACTCCGCTCAAGATAGCGGTGGTATTGTGAACAAATGATGAATAGTTTGAAATGCCCCAAACTAAAGGCTATGGAAACATGATGTGAAAATTGTGTGATTCTTTTATATTGATAATGTTGTGATCGTTTAAAGCATTTGAGTTATACTTGTAATGTCCTTCTTTTTGAATGAAAGTTCTTTCTAACTAGATGGTGTTTAGTTATACATGCTAGTGCTATTCGATGGCACTAACGTCCCTTTTGCCGGGGGCGCTACGTCTTTAAATGGATGTAGGTGTCTCTATAGCAGGCAGTGTTGGTCGCAGCTAGTGCCGCATCATCCTTTCAGCTGACTTGGTGAGCCCCCACTTTATTTCGGGGTCCTGTTTCATCTGTTTATCATGTACATTGTATTTGAGGTATAGCTGGAGCCTTGTTACCGGCATTTCCATATTACATTACTCTTCAGTTGTGTTTAGAGGCTCCGTAGACAGGTTGTGGGTAGTGTCGGGTATTGGAATTAAAGTAGAAATATTGATGTTTGGCAAAGATGTACAAAACCTGTATATTTTGATAATTATGATTTAAGCTGCTAATGGAAATAAAATGGAAGTTGTTAATGAAATACTTACTAAGTGTGATTAATGAAGTCCATCTCCTATTTATTCATGAATTAGTTTGGGTAGAATGAAACCTAACAGGCTCGCTCAGTCGGGTTTACTCGATTGAGCGTCGGTCATGCTCCTCGGTTTTTGAGGCGTGACAGCAGTCCTACCATAATAGGGGTCGTCCTTATAGGCCCACTCAGACGTCCAGTTCATCGTGGTGCGTCAGCTAGCAATGGTTCACACAGTACTCAATCGGGTCAATCATCTCTCAGTGCACTCCCAACTCAGAGTTCATCTCGTGCACCTTCAGTTCAGGGTTTATCTGCACCAGGTTCCTCTGGTAGTTATTCCGGTTCTCGAGGTCTGCCTCAGTACTTGCCACCATTTTTTGAGAGAGGTTGTTTTAAGTGTGGAGAGTTGGGCCATGTGAAGAAGTATTGCCCCCGCCTTACAGGAGGTCCAGTTCAGCAGAGGAGTCAGGCCACGACTTCAGCACCGATTACTTTACCACCCGCCGAGCCAGCTCGGAGTAGGGCCCAGGCAGCTAGAGCTCGCCCTAGAGGGGGAGGCCGATCAGGTGGTGGTCAGACTAGATTCTATGTTATTCCTGCCAGGCTAGATATCGTTGCTTTAGACACAGTGATCACAGGTATTGTCTCAGTATTCCATAGGGATGCTTCTATATTATTTGACCCTGGTTCCACTTATTCGTATGTATCATCATATTTCGCTCGTTATCTGGATATGCCCCGTGAGTCCTTAGTGTTATCTATTCATGTATCTACACCAGTGGGTAATACTATTATTGTGGACCGTGTGTATCGGTCGTGTGTGGTGACTATTGGGGGATTAGAGACTAGAGTTGATCTCTTATTTCTTAGTATGGTTGATTTCGACGTGATTTTGGGTATGGATTAGTTGTCTCCATGTCATGCTATTTTGGATTGTCACGTTAAGACCATGACGTTGGTGATGCCGGGTTGCCAAGGATCGAGTAGAAAGGTTCTCTAGATTATGCTCCCGGCAGAGTGATTTCATATTTGAAGGTCCAAGAGATGGTTAGGCTGGGGTGTTTGTCTTTTTTGGCCTTTGTGAGGGATGTTGGTGCTAATACTCCTACTATTTATTCTGTTCCGGACTTCCGATAGTGCGAGATTTTCTGGATGTGTTTTCTGCAGACCTGCCGGGCATGCCACCCGATAGGGATATTGACTTTGGTATTGACTTGGTGCCGGACACTCAGCCCATTTCTATTCCTCCGTATCATATGGCACTAGCTGAGTTCAAGGAATTGAAAGAGAAGCTTCAGGAACGTCTTGATAAGGGATTTATTAGGCCTAGTGTGTCATCTTGGGGTGCACTAGTTCTGTTTGTGAAGAAGAAGGATGGTACTATGCGGATGTGCATCGACTATAGGCAGTTGAACAAAGTTACAATCAAGAACAAGTATCATTTGCCGCGCATTGAAGATCTATTTGACCAGCTTCAGGGATTGAGGGTGTTATCTAAGATCGATTTGAGGTTTGGGTATCACCTGTTGAAGATTTGGGACTCGGATATTCTAAAGTCGACATTCAGGACCCATTATGGTCACTATGAGTTCCTTGTGATGTCTTTGGGCTGACCAATGCTCCAGCGGCATTCATGCATCTGATGAACAGTGTATTTCAGCAATATCTTGACTCGTTTGTCGTAGTATTCATTGATGATATCCTGGTGTACTCATGTAGCCAGGAGGAGCATGCCCAGCATTTGAGGATTGTATTGCAGCGGCTGAGGGGGGAGAAGCTTTATACCACATTCTCCAAGTGTGAGTTTTGGCTTAGTTCGTTCTTAGGGCACGTGGTGTTCAGTGAGGGGATTAAGGTGGATCCAAAAAAGATAGAGGCGGTTTAGAATTGGCCTAGACCGTCCTCAGCTACTGAGGTTCGGAGCTTTCTCGGCTTGGCCGGTTATTATTGTCGCTTTGTGGAGGGTTTTTCGTCTATTGCAGTAGCTTTAACCAAATTGACCAAAAAGGGTGCTCCATTCAGGTGGTTGGATGAGTGTGAGGAGATTTTTCAGAAGCTCAAGACTGCCTTGACCACAGCTCTAGTTCTATTTTACCTTCAGCTTCTGGCTCTTATACAGTGTATTGTAATGCTTCTCGGATAAGTATAGGGTGTGTCTTGCAGGAGGGTAGAGTGATTGCTTATGCTTCGCGTCAGTTGAAGCCCTATGAGAAAAACTACCATGTTCATGATTTGGATTTGGCAGCCATCGTTCATGCATTTAAGATTTTGAGGCTTTATCTCTATGGTGTGCCTTGCAAGGTATTTAGAGATCATCGGAATCTCCAGCACTTGTTCAAATAAAAGGATCTAAATTTGAGAAGCGGAGATGGTTGGGGATGCTAAACGACTATGATATTACCATTCTGTATCACCCTGGGAAGGCCAATGTGGTGGCTGATGCCTTGAGTAGAAAGGCGGTGAGTATGGTAGCCTTGAATTTATTCCTGTTGGTGAGAGACTTCTTGCAGTTGATGTTCAGTCCTTGGCCAACCAGTTCGTGAGATTAGATGTTTCGGATCCCAGTCAGGTTCTAGCTTGTGTGATTTCTCGGTCTTCCTTATATGATCGCATCAGAGAACGCCAGTATGATGATCCCTATTTGCTTGTCCTTAAGGACACGGTTCAGCATAGTGATGCCAAGGATGTTACTATTGGGGATGATGGGGTGTTGAGGATGCAGGGTCGGATTTGTGTGCCTAATGTAGATGGGTTACGTGAGTTCATTCTTGAGGAGGCCCACAGTTCGGCGGTATCCCATTTATCCGGTTGCTGAGAAAATATATCAGGACTTGTGGTAGCACTATTAGTGAAGGAGGATGAAGAAGGATATTGTGGGGTTTGTTGCTTGGTGCCTAAATTTTCAACATATAAAGTATGAGCATCAAAGGTTGGGTGGATTTCTTCAGAGGCTTGAGATTTTGGAGTGGAGATGGGAGCGTATCACCATAGATTTTGTAGTTGGGATCCCACAGACTTCGAGGAAGTTTGATGCTATTTTGGTAATTGTGGACCGGCTGACCAAGTCCGCGCATTTCATTCCAGTTGGGACTACTTATTCTTCGGAGCGGCTGGCTGAGATCTACATCCGTGAGATTGTTTGCTTTCATGGTGTGCCGATGTCCATCATTTCAGATAAAGGCATGCTACATCACAACTTTGGAGAGCAGTGCAGCGAGAGTTGGGCACACAGGTTAAGTTGAGTAAAGCATTTCACCCTCAGACAAATGCATAGTCCGAGTGCACTATTCAGATATTAGAGGATATGCTACGCGCTTGTGTCATAGATTTTGGGGGTTCGTGGGATCAGTTTCTGCTGCTTGAATATTTTGCCTACAACAATAGCTACCAATCGAGCATTCAGATGGCTCCATATGAGGCTTTGTGTAGGAGACGGTGTCGATCTCCGGTGGGATAGTTTGAGCCGGGTAAGGCTAGGCTATTGGGTACTAACTTGGTTCAGGATGCTTTGTACAAGGTTAAATTGATTCCATATTGGCTTCGCACGGCACAGTCTAGGCAGAAGAGTTATGCCGATCGAAAGGTTCATGATGTTGCTTACATGGTTGGGGAGAAGGTACTACTCAAGGTTTCACCCATCAAGGGTGTTATGAGGTTCAAGAAGAAGAGCAAGTTGAGCCCTCGGTACATTGGCCTGTTTGAGGTGCTTCAGAGCATTGGAGAGATGGCTTAGAGGCTTGCCTTGCCGCCTAGTATGTCGAGTGTTCATTCAGTGTTTTATGTTTCTATGCTCCGGAAGTACGTCGGTGATTCGTCTCATATTTTGGACTTCCACACGGTCCAATTGGATGGTGATTTGACTTATGATGTGGAGCCGATGGCCATTTTGGATCGGCAGGTTCAAAAGCTGAGGTCAAAAGACATAGCTTCAGTAAAGGTGCAGTGTAGAGGTCAGCCAGTTGAGGAGGCTACTTGGGAGACCAAGCGGGAGATGCAGAGCAGATATCCACACTTATTTGACACTCCAGGCATGTTTCTAGACCCGTTTGAGGATGAAGGTTTATTTTAAAAGGGGAGGATGTAACGACCCAGCTGTTCATTTTGAGTGTTATAGCCCCGTTCCCCCATTTACTGCTTAATTTATGTTCAACTGTCATTATGTGACTTGCCGAGGTAGTTGGTTTGGTTCCAGGAATGTTTTGGAATGAGTTGAGACACTTAGTCTCAAGATTGGAAGCTTAAGTTGAAAGGGTTAACCGGATGTTGACTTATGTGTAAATGGCTTCGTAATGGATTTTTGATGGTTTTGATAGTTCTGTTGGGTGATTTCGGACTTAGGAGTGTGTCCGGATAGTGATTTGGAGGTCCGTAGTTGATGTAGGCTTGAAATGGCGAAAGTTGGAAAATTAGAAGTTTTGAAAATTGAGAAGTTTGACCAAGAGTTGACTTTATGGTTATCGGGCTTGGATTGTGGAGTTGGAGTAGGTCCGTGGTGTCATTTATGACTGGTGTGCAAAATTTGAGGTCAATTGGGCTTGATTTGATAGGTTTCGGCATCGGTTGTAGAAGTTGTAATTTCCTAGTTTTTGTCAGGCTTGAATTGATGTGTGATTCATGTTTTCAAATTTGTTTGATGTGATTTGAGGCCTCAACTAAGTTCTTATCATGATTTAGGACTTGTTGTTATGTTTGGTTGAGGTCCCGGGGGCCTCGGGTGGAGTTCGGATGGTTAAAGGATCAAAGTTTGGAATTGAAACGATTGCTGAAGTGCACCAGGTCTGGTGCGATCGCACCTGCGGGGTTTTGGTCGCAGGTGTGTGGCCACAAAAGCGAAGGATTGGTCGCGGATGTGGTTTGGGCAAAGTTGGGCAGTGGTCGCAGGTGCGAGGAATTGTCCGCACCTGCGTGGTCGTAGATGCGAGGATGGTGTCGCAGAAGCGAGGTTGATTGGGCTGCTAATAGGTCGCAGGTGCGAGGGAAATGCTGCATCTGCGAGCCTGCAGATGCGTGTGTGGTTCCGCAGAAGCGGAGGGTGAACTGGAATGGGTAGTTCACAGAAGTGAACCTCGTTGCGCAGGAGTGTACCCGCAGATGCGGAAGATTGACCGCAGGTGCGTAAGGTCGGGAGTGGAGTGTTTTCTGCAGAAGCGTATTTTTGACCGCAGAAGCGGGATCTCTGGCAGTGTTTAAATTCGAAGGGTTCCGAGGTTTTAATCATTTTTGGACATTTCAAGCTCGGGCTAAGCCGATTTTTGAGAGGGATTTTGAGGGGTTTCTTGAGGTAAGGCACTTGTGATCATTTTTATTTTATAATATTGGTTCCCCATTGAATTCCCACCTAGTTTGTGTGTTTTTTGAGGTGGAATTTTGGGAGTTTGAGGTTAGCATTTGGAGAGTTTAATTTGGGGACTTGAGTGACGATTTGGTGTTGGAATTTGGTAAATTTGGTATGGCTGGACTCGTGTTGAATGGGCTTTCGAATTTTGTAACTTTTATCGGATTCCGAGATGTGGGCTCAGGGGTTGACTTTTTGACTTTTGAATAAGAACTTAGCATTTTCATATGGAATTGATTGTTATAGCTTGAGATGATCGTATCGAATTGTTTGTGGCTAGATTCGAGGCCGATTCGTGAGGCAAGGGCTTGTTGGAGTAGAGATTTGCACGGTTTGAGGTAAGTAACACTTCTAAATTTGGTTCTGAGGGTATGAAACCCCGAATTACGTGTTATGTGATTGATGTTAAGGTGACGCGCATGCTAGGTGACGAGCGTGTGGGCGTGCCCGTAGAAATTGTGATTTAGTCGATTCCATGGAACTGTGTAGCTATATTATCTGAACATTTTTACTATACTCTATGTAAGGCTGCTTTCTGGGCCGGGCCCGCGCCTAAATGGGCCAAACGGGCCGGTCCTTACGGTCCCGGGCTTTGGCAGGCTATGCTTTGGCGGTCCCGGGCCAAACGGTCTCGGGCTTCACGGGCCTAATGGGTGGAACCGGCCCACTGTGGGCCTAAGACCACATGGTCCCGGGCTAAATGGGCCGGGCCTAAACGGGCCTAAGTGTTTCGGGCTATTTTTTTTAATTTTTTTTATCTAAGGCATTTTCTTGTAAATTATATATATATATATATATATATATATATATAGCCTTATATAATTTCTTGTAAATATATTATAGATTTGTGACTTAAATCTTCTAAAGAGTCAAATTTAAATACAAAAAAAAAATTGCAAAGAAATATTCAAGGGGATGCCTTATAATTTTTATTATTATGACATTAACAAAAATGGCAATATCTTTCTTAGTCTTCCTCCCCCCAATGGAATGAGCACAACAAGGTACTAATACCACCATAAAAAGGAAAAAAAACTAATGAAGATGTGCCAAAATACAAGTTACATATTAGTCTACATATTATCTCTAACAAATTTCATAAATCCTTCAAGGTTCGGAGGAATTTCCGTTGGTGGTGGCGGAAAAGAAGTTTGTTCATCACCGCTTCCGGGTGAAGCAGCATCCTCCGTAAGTTCCGCTAGCATTTCTTCATAAGCTTCGTCTATCTCCGATTGTGATTCAGCAAGTCCAAAATTTCTTCTTTCCGAAAGAATCCAATCTCTGAAGAGTACTGATTTTTCCAAGCTCTCCCTCATAGACGCTCTATGATCACCTATTTGAAGTCTCGCTTGACTGAAAGCACTCTCTGATGCCACTGTTGAAGCTTGAACACATAAAATATCTCGAGCCATCCTTGAAAGAACCGGAAAGTATTTTTCTCTGGCCTTCCACCATTCCAAAAGATCAAAGGTGCCGTCTGGATTCTCTTTTTCAAGGCCCTGCGACAAATAAACTTGAAGCTCATTTAGATGTGAAGTATCACCAATATTATCACCTTGAGAACCCCTGAACTCCGTCCAAGAACTAAGTGCTTTTAGGCCCGCAGTTCTTTTAGATGATTGCGAACTAGACGAAGTAAGAGTTGGAACATTTGGTCTAGCATTATCTAAGGCTTGTTGATAAGCATTATAAATTGTTTGAGCATTTATTTTAATTGAGGTTTTTGCATCTGCAAGTGTATCTAATTCCTCATCTGAAAGATCTAAAGCCCTATAAATATTTGAATACCAAAAGTGAGGACCTCCTAATTTCATGGTAGGATTTAACATGGCAGTAACACCATAAATAGGGGGATAGGGAAAAAAATATTTTTTAAACTCTTTCATAGATTTTATAGCAAGTTGATAAATTACCCCACCCTCTGAAAATTGAACAAATAAATCACATAGTGCTGCAATATAAACTAAACAGTTTGAAATAGTAGTATAATATTGCCCAGACAATTCATTTGTAGCAATATGAAATTGTTCTAAAAAATCTATAAGAATTTTAACATTAGTCCAATCTTGATTTGTAAGGATTTCATCATCATCCTCACCACAACACGAGCATTAAACGTTGCGTTTATTGGGTTTCTGTATTCATATGCAACAACTAAATTTTCGTACATATAATTCCATTTAGTCGAACAAGCTTTAGGAACCTTTCTCTCTCTAAGGCCAAATTCATCATACTTTTTAAAATATTCTCTAAGTCTACTTCTACGGTTTGAATAAAAAAGCCAATTAAGAGCCATTTTAACCTTTTCAATTTCTAAATTTAAAATTTTCATACCATCACCGACGATTAAATGGTAAATATGACAAATACATCTAACATGAAAACAATTACTAAATGCAGGATTTAGTGTAGTTGTCAGCAAGCGTATAGCATTAGTGTTACTAGAAGCATTATCCATAGAAATTGACATTATTTTATCTCTAATGCAAAAATATCTACAAATATCTGCAACTGTGTTAGCAATAAACTTGCCTGTGTGATGTGAATTAATTATTCTATACGCAATAATGCATTTTTGCATTTTCCATTCTTCATCAATCCAATGAGTGGTTACAGTAAGATAATCACAGTCATTACCAGTTCTGCCAATATCAGTGGTAATAGCAATGCGACAATCTATATGAGTAAATAAATATCGCAAATATTGTTCATATTCATGTTTATATTTATAAATATCGCTCTTTACGGTTGCGCGAGGCCATCCTTTATAAGTAGGATTAAAAACTTTTCTAATATAATGCACAAAGTGAGGGTTAGAAGAAAAACTATAGGGTAAGCACATAACATTAATCATTTTTGCTAATTCTTCACGATCTTTATTTGGATCGTAATATAAAATGCCATCGGTAACAGTGTTAATTCCCGATTGAACTAGATTTGACCCGGTACTAGGGTTGACCTCAGTACCTACACTTCTCCCCTCTAGCGGCGCTTTCATTTGAAGATATCTAGCTTTATCTCTAGGGTGTGTCTTTATGTGTCTAGTTAAAGTACCCGTACCGCTATGGTTTCCAGCAAATTTATGAGCCAACAAAGACCCACAAGTTTTACACTTACCCTTATTTTGTTCTCTTAGTTGAGTAAAAAAGTTCCAAACAAGAGATGTTTCGGGGCGTTTAGAACGTTGTCTATTAAAAGTATGGGTTACTACAGGAGGGTCAGGCGGGGCATCATTTGGATTATTATCAGTTGTGTTAACAACGGGACTAGTAGCTGTATCATCTAAATCCGGTTGCGTTTCATCTAAATCTTCATTTTCCTCATCATTTTCATCAATAGTTTTATTAGGATAAAGAGCATTCATATATTCATCATTTAATTGTTGACCTGGTGCAACATCATGGCAAAATTGAATATCGCGAAATTGGAAACAAGGGTTATCACTATCAAGAATAATAGGTGGAGGAGGATGGGTAACAGGTCTGGGTCGGGGAGCCGGGGGAGGGGTAGTAGCTTGGCGACTAGATTCACCAATTTTAGATTTTTCCTTACCACCAAACATTTTTTTCAAAGAAAAGGCCATATTAATTATAATTATACAAACTAAAACAAACAAAATTATAAAATTAAAACTTAAGAGTTGGAACGAGTTGACCGAATTGACTAACAACTTCTTGAAAATTGTATATCGTTGAAGACTTGAATACTTCAATTCACCAACTTCACAATTTTTCACAAATTGCAGTAATAAAGTAAGCAATTATAGAAAAAAATTAGAGAGAGATTGAGAGAGATTGATGATTTTGTGAGTAAAAATGAAAGAATGAGGAGGTATTTATAGTTGAGAAAAGGGAAAAAGTGTAATTACAAAAAGTTTGGGGTTAAAACAAAGTTTGGGGGCCAAATGGCTATTTTTTAAAAAGCCAAACGGCTAAATTGGCAGGCCAACGGCTAGTTTTTAAACTTCTAACTGTTGGCCTTTTTTAAAAAAAAAATTAAAAATAGTCGTTGGGCCCGTTAGGCCCGTTTGAACCGGCCCAGGCCTGCCAGCCGGTCCCGAGCTAAACGGTCCCGGCTCGTGGTCTCACCATAGAGGACCGGCCCACAGTGGGCTTTAGGAACCATTTGGGACCGGACCGTTTGGACCGGCCCGTGGGCTCGCGGTCCCGGTGCGGTCCGGGGCTGGGCCCGGCCCACAGTACACCCTTAACTCTATGTGTTAGAGCACTTGAGCTGTGATTTATGCTAGAAATCATATTTAGGCTATATGCTGGTACTATTAGGACTCACAGTAATCGTTCTTTGCTGTAGAGTTATTTGCTTAATTGCAGTTACGTACTCAGTCACATTCATCATTGCATATCATATCTCAGTCTTTGTTATCGTATATTGTCACATCTCGTATCATTGATTTGGGCTGCTTAGCATGAGTGTTGTGAGCCCGAGAGACTGGAGAGATTGCTGACTGAGTGAGGCGAGGGCCTGTTATGAGTGATATTTATGGGATTGGGCTGCACGTCGCAACAGGCTTTATTGATTCATGCCAGGATTTGGCTTATTATAGCGCTTGGGTTAGATTTGCCCCTCCGGAGTCTGCACACCCACAGTGAGCGCAGTTGTTATTAATTCATTTGCATTGGGCTGGATCTGCCCTGGATTTATTTGCATTGGGTTGGATCTGCCTTGGATTTATTTGCATTTGGGCTGGATCTACCCTGGGCTGGATCTGCCCTGTACAGTGTTGAGTGATCGAGTGTGATGAGTGAGAATTGAGACAGTTAGGTTGAGTACTCCGGGAGTGTAACTACGCGTTTACATTGTGTTGCATCACATACGATATGCATAATGGCTGCTATCGATGTCTTATTCCTCGTATCATTCAGACTTGACATATTTTATCTAATTCTGAGTTTAACTATTAGTGTTAGATTGAAAGCATGTGTACATTTTCTGTATTGTAGCTCTGTAATTGGACGGTACTTGGGAGACTCATCACTACTTTCAGTCTAAAAGTTAGATTTGTTATTTATTGAGTTGGTTGTACTCACGCTACACCCTGCACTTCGTATGCAGATCCAAGAGTTTCGGGGTACGGTGGTTGCTGATTCTCAGAGTCTTCAGTCATTTTGAGATTATCGAGGTAGCTGCCCTAGCGTCCGCAGACCTTGACTCTCCTCCCCTATCCCTCAGTTTTACTTATACAGTTTCTGTTTTTCTTAGACAGTGTATCAGACTTTGTATTTGTATAGATGCTCATGTACTCAGTGACACTCTGGTTTTGGGAAACTTCTATATTGAGTTGTGACGTTTTCATCCGGTTTTATGAAATTCTAACTTATTCAAATTTACTTTAGTATATTTTGAATTTGAAAGAATTGGTATGTATGAGTTGTCGGCTTGCCTAGTATCATGATAGGCGTCATCACGACATGTCAAGTTTTGGGTCGTGACAATTATATTCTCACGAGAATAAGCATAAAATAATAAATATTGAGGATGTATTAGTTCAATGACACTTAGATATAACGTTACACTACTAGAAAAAGGCGGATTACCTGGGGATATTTACCTGGGGATAAAATCCCCAGATTTACCTGCGGATTTTCTTGCCAAATTTTAAAATTCTTAAATTATAAAATATTATACATGCGAATTTAATTTCCCCCGATAAATCCGCAGGTAATTTTGGCGCCATTAGGCGCAAACATATTACCTGGGGAATTACCTGAGGAAACAATCGGCAAATCCTCTATCCGTAGGTGAATTCGTAGGTAATTTTTTTTTTCGTTTGTGAGTTGGCAGAAAATTCCCCAGGTAACGGTCATGCGGTGTTTGCGGCGGATTATTTCATGGGGATGTACCTGGGGATTTAGTTTTCCTAGGGAATTACCTGGGATTATTTTTCTACGGTTTTACATGGGAAATATTTTCTGGGGAATTACCAAGGGATTTATGTACCTAGGAAAATACCTGGTGATTTATTGTTCGGGTTTTACCTGCGAATATTTTCATAAGAATTCTTTAATAGGGATTTACCTGTGATTTATTTACCTTTTACCTGCGTATTTATTTACCCGAGAAAATTTGCTTGGGAATATCTTGAAGTGGTTTCACCTAAATATTTCCATAGCGAAATACCCGAAGATTTAATTTCTTATGTAATTAGTTGGGGATTTGTGTATTGTGAGTTTAGCTAGAACATATTTTTCTTGGTGATTTAGCTGAGGATTCCGTCACTCTGGGATTTATCTTTTTTCTTGCATAATGATTTACTTGCTCCGAGCTTGAGTCATAGTACTGTCTTTGAAAATCACATAATTTATGGTTATGCATCATCAATTCTGAGTTCAGGTGTTGGGATCTTGTTAGTGATATTTGATATTGATATGCAATTTGGAAGGTACCATATGACACTATTTTGATTCATTTTCGAATGAGATTGCAAAGGCGCAAAAGCTTTTCGGCTGTTCTGTATTTTCTTTGCAAAAGCCTACACCTTACTGCACAATTTTGCTAATAAATTAAGTTGTAGGCAGCAAGGAATTCCAACACCTTACTGCACAATTTTTTTATTTACAGATGGCAGGTGTAGGGTCTAAAAGAGATGGACAATCTGGTGGTAAAGGAGGAAAATCACATAAAAGAAAGTCAATTTCCATCGAGCGACAACCAGGTCAGTTTCCTCCCATAATCCCATCACGACCACTCTTATCTCATAATGGACCACCTCGTGTAAATGAGCCTTCCTTGCCTCAACTTAGTCGTGAAGTCAATCGATCTCGGCCGCACATCACTGAATCTATTCCTCCAATATTATCTTCATGACCCCGTCTATCTCATTCTGCTCAAGTTCATATAAATGACAATTCCTTGCCTCATCCTATTTTTGAAAGTCAATCCCGACCTCATAACACTACATCTCAACCTCAATATAATGAATCCCAGCCTATAAATCAAGAAACTGAACCACTGATGTCTCCACCGGCCAATATGACTCCGACCACCTCGTGTAGTACGGTTGGCAATGGCGATGATGAGCATCGAATATGGATTAAACCTAAAGCGGATGGGTAATTGTACTAACTTGTATTTGTGATAGAGCAGTAAATGAATGTCCTGTAGGCTAATTGCACAAGTTCTCTCCTCTATTCTTGCTGTAAGGCTTCAACAAATCACACAATTAGCATGTGAGTCACGTATCTAAGTGGGAAGAGTTTGTTGTTTGAATATCCAGTAAATAAATGATAGTAGAAGAAAAGAACTACCAACCATGGACCTCTAGACAAGGTGGGTTGCTCTGATGGTAAGCACCCTTCACTTCCAACCAAGAGGTTGTGAGTTTGAGTCATCCCACTTGTGGGATTATACTTTGTTGTTATTGTTGTTGTTGTTGTTGTTGTTGGTTTGAGATTGTATGGCTAATGCAATTTTTATTTGAAACATGCAGAAAAAATTCAGATGGCTCCCTCACTATAATCAAGCTATACGAGACAATTTTGAGAAAAGAGCAGCTGCAAGAATGACCCAACTTTTTCAAGATGTTAGAAAAAAATTGCCTGTGAAACCAAATTGGATGGGGGATGATGTATTCAAGGAGATGAAGGAGTATTGGGAGTCTCCTGAATTCAAGTTAAAGTCTAAACAAAACAAAATGAATCGTGATTCAAATGACGGCGCCTCAGTTCATACAGGTGGTTGTATACCTCATCGAGTGATTTGGAAGAGAATGGTAATATATAGATCTTTTTAAATTATTTCTTCAAGAAAATGATATCATATTCAGTGTTGGTAACATAGTATTTTCATTTATTTTCAGAAGGAAGGTTCTGGAAAAGATCCTTCAGTTGCGGAATTTTATTTTGAGACTCATCGGACAAAAAAAGAAAAATATTGGGTAAATGAGAAAGCTGAAACTGCTTATGTAAGTGTTCCTTCTATTACTTTTTTCCGAACCATATAGTATGAGCAGATATGTCAAGGCTTTAAAAATGAACTGCCTTAGTGCCATTATGAAAGTAGATAGTAAGTCTAAAGTCTGTTATATCTTACAGCAGAGTTCGATCGTTGGAGTCTGTTTTAGTGTTGGACTAAAGGGGTGGGTCAGGTGGTAAGGCTGATCATTGGGACCAATCTATACATATTAGTAACAAAAAGTGAAGTAGGCTCTCATCAAAGAGAATACCTTCATTTTCTAACTACATTTTCTTCAGATATCATCTTCTACCTTTCTTTGGACCTTTAATCAGAGGGTACCCGTTAAGATAGTCAGAGTCTCACAGATCAGTGCTAGTATCATTGAGACCAGTAAGGGATTTTATAAGAACTACCAGTAGAAGAATTGAAAACTTTTTAAATATTACATTGGGTTGCTGTTGTTGAATACTAGTGAATAGTTGGAGAGTATATTTTGCAGAATCCTTTTTTATGCAGAAAAACAAATATGTTGTTTGAAATCATTACTTGGTATTATCACTGTTAGAAAACGCTCTAAGAGCCATAGACATGCATAATTTTGGACTGTTGCCACACCTACTTTTACTTTACTTCAAAGTTGCAGCTGTCCTAATGTCAGTGTACACTTTAAGTTCTCATCAATGCAATATTAGTTTTCAATACTCAAAAAAAAATCTTGATACAGCACCATACCCACCAAATGAACTGACTTACAATATGGGTAGCTATTTGTTTTCTTTTTATTTTTGATTTAGTCTAAACATCTGAATTAGTTTAGAAATTTCTTGTAATGAGTAATAATAGGCATCTTTATTGTTCAATATTGGTCACTCTCTTTGTCTGCTATTATTTCTATTTCATTGTTGTAATATTCAGTTATTTGATCACCATTCATATTAGATGTAAAAGTTCTTCTTTGAATGAGATTGTGGATTTGTTGCAAGCTTCATAAAGTCACATTCTTTGGCAAGATTCAGCTTCTGTTCTTGACTCCTTATATTTGAGCAGTTGGTTCACTATTTTTGGGCTTGTGTTATATATTTTTTCTCTTGAGAACAATAGTTAATTCTTGTCCTTATTAATTTTTTCTCTTGAGAACGATGTTCTATTGGCACTATATAATATCTCAAATAACTTATTTTGGTGCAGAATAATTTTGAAAAAAAGAAACAAGAACTGTCAGCTTCTCAAAGTGCATCAACTGAGGTAGGAGACACTAATTCAGCAAGCCAATTAAGTGAAATGGATATTTGGGTGCAATCTGTTGGTGGAAAGAAAAAAGGAGCAGAAACTAATAAACTTTATTCTTGGTAGAAAATCAAGCAGAAGCAAGGAGAGTATTTTTGTATATATAGGCAAATGGAATCAAGAGGTTATAATGGGTGAGTAATGAT
Source organism: Nicotiana attenuata (assembly GCF_001879085.1). Taxonomy (NCBI): domain Eukaryota; kingdom Viridiplantae; phylum Streptophyta; class Magnoliopsida; order Solanales; family Solanaceae; genus Nicotiana; species Nicotiana attenuata. The sequence continues at coordinate 161,166 of NW_017672647.1, forward strand.
CTAACGGTTACAAATATGGAATAATGACCTATTATTATATGAAATAATAAAGATACTAAATGTCTAATAAAATATATCTAGACACTTTCAGAAAATATGAATCTTGACACTTCCTTTTAAAATATCATATTCACTATTTTTCTAACAGTAAAAGCCTTGAATGAATTTAAATGAAAAACACAATCAGTAAGGACTCATAAAGGCGATCCCAACTTGTTTAGGATTGGAACTAGTTGTTGTGCTTTGTGGATGTGGTGAAAGCTTTGTATGTTTCAACATGGGCATTATTACTTTCAGCACGCGCCATAAACTATTTATATTCGAAAAAAATGTATAAAATTTATATAATTTTTGTATATAATATACAGAATGTTTGTGTGTATATGTGTGTGTATATATATATATATATATATATATATATTCGGCTATTATTTTGAGAGAGAATATACAATTTCATTTTCCTTTAGATTTTCTTTTCTTGAGGGCTGTTAAAATCAAGAACGCCCACAGTACTACTTTTTCCATCGTGGTACGTACAATGACAACCTAATAGCAGCTGATATAAGTAAACGCTTTACCACCGAAAAGAAAAGAAAAGAAGAGAAAGAAAAAAAAATTACAAGTTATTCAGTATGGCTCTGAAGTGGTCCAGTGATCTTAATGAGAAGGCGAAGCTGTGTCAACCAAAAATATTATAGCAGTTGGTCCTGGATTTGTCATGAAACTGACTTATCATAAAAGTAGTTTATTATAGCTTGAGAGATGCAAGGTGCGAATATCTTCCTTAACCTTTCCATTTCGAGCCAGCCATACCTAGCAAACTAAAATGGGGTCGAGTGAAGAAAGGGTTGTCAAAGATATCTTTTTTTCTTTAAATAGAGCAGAATTCAATTCAGCACGTTACTCATACAAAATTATGTATTTCAATGTATCGGGATTGAGAGCTAGCTCACTTGGTGAGCTCCTTACCTTCCAGAGTTGAAGTGGAGGGTTCAAACTTCATCGGTCGCGTAGTATAATAAGCACATTACATCAGTGGCGGATTCAGAATTTCAAAGTGATGGGTGCTCGCCGATAAAAATTCCGAAAGAAGAGAAAAAATGAATTTAGTTGTGGATGCTCACCCTATATTTATCTAACTATTTTTATAATTACCTATGTAAATTTACTAAATTTGGTTAAAAGTAATAGGTGTTCAAGCACCCATAAGTGCCATGTACATCCGCCACTGCATTACATGTGTTTTTTATAAACTGTACCATTTAACTATAGTTAGTTTACTCATTCTCACCTCAATTCTATCATCAACCATGATAAACTAAAATTAACAAAATAGTTTTGTATAAACACGCTCGGCCAACTAGTCGATAATCTTTTAAAATTCTGGTTTGTGGAAAGATATTTTACTTTTCACAGTTTTCTACATGCGACACTCATTTCTTCTCAATTAGACTCCAAAAGAATTAGATGTGACACTCTTCTATCTTGTTTTTTTGAAAAGAATTGTTCTACATATTGGATTCATCCATCAAAAAATGGTTCATGCTTGATTTGTCAATTGGCAACGACTTCTAAACTTGTGCTGGAAAATAAATATAGTGAAAAATGGTTGCATGATTTACCCGATGACTTAACCAAAAACCAAGCTTGGTTTTATTTGTTTTGTTTTGTTTTTTTTTATATTTGCAATAAAACCAAGGTTGGTTGAAAGTAGTAAAATAAAGGTAATAATTCACTTTGTCCTTTCAAATAATAGGATGAGGGACAATACATCCTTCCTACTACTAGTTTGGGGAATGCAAATTTACCTACCCAGGCATATTTTTGGTGGCAATAAATGAAATAATTAAAAGTTCCTAAAACTTTGGAGATTAAAGTAATCTTGTTTATACTATTTAATTGATTAAATTAAATAATATCATCATTGGTGTCTGTCCATTCGTCATGACTTTTCTTTTTTAAAATAAAATTGTCTTGTCGTGATATTGATTGTAGAATTTGTATCATTCACGAACCTTAAGATAGCTTAAAGTAGCCTGCATAAAAAAGAATGAAAGAATTACGGCCCATGTCACTTGGCTTAATAGCTCAATCGAAAATGGCCCACATTTGAAGCTCTTATCCTATTTAGCCCATGTTGTACATAACTTGAAAGAAATTTTTCAGCCTTTAGCCCACTATTAAAGACATACTTTTAGGGTTTTTATTATTTTCTTCTTTCTTCATTCCCTTCTCTCTCTCACCGTCTCTCACTTCTTTCTTTCTAGCCCACATAGATCTATCATCCTCTCTTAACCTAGTTTCAGCTATTCCCCCTCCTCTACCCCCACGCAGTTCTGCCATTAATGGCTCGAAGAAGGCTCGGGCTCCTACTCCGTTGTCCATGATAGCAAGCAGAAGAATATTGAAGATTTTTGAAAGAAACTGAAACTACACACAAGATCTGAAAATAAATAGCTCTCAAACTTGATTTGCACCAAAAAATAACCACTAATGTTGTAGCAAAACTAGTGCTTTCAATCTAATTCAACAGCAATGTCATGATATTGGCAATTCAAGCGCGCCGTCAGCCATGGTTATTCAGGAATTGGAGCTGCATTTGATCTATGGGTGTTAACCGGGTGGGCCGGGCCAGTATTATTTGGACCCGTACGGGTTTGGTTCCGGGCCGGTTCCGGGCTTACTCTTAACGGGTTTAACGGGTTTGGGTTAATCCGGATAAAAAATGAACCGTACGGGTTACGGGTTGAGGGGGTCAGGCCGGGCCGGGTTTAGTGTTTTTTTAATTTTTGTTTTAATATTTTGTATAACTACTGTAAGTTATATTAGTACTTCGTATTAATATAAAGAATACAAGAAAGATGGGGAAAAATTGCACTTATAAATTGCAAGTGCTACATTTATTTTAAAATTACAAAATTAAAGTTTGCATTTAAAAAGTAAATTAACAAAAAATAGTAAAACTAAATTTTTATGCATAATAAATTAATAATACTTCAAATTAATCTAACAAACTAAAACATTAAGCATAAATACGTCTAATAATTTAAAATAACACAAATTGTCTTAAAATCTTAAAATAACACATATATATAGCATATTTTAAAAATAATACGTTACCATCATATATTATGATTTTAACATTTATAGTTTTATACCCTAAATATATACACTATATGTTAAATTCCAACAATTTTAAACTATGTTAATTAGTATACAATAATTGGTATATTCATAGTATATTCATGGTATATTAATGGTATATTCATGGTATATTATGGTATATTCAT
>NW_017672647.1:165016-165379 GCF_001879085.1 Nicotiana attenuata
TCAGATAATATGTATTATTCAGGATTTTTGAGTTGCGTTGTGGCTGATTTGCATTTTTTTTTATCAAATGCTTAATAATCAAAGGAAATCAACAGAATGAAAATAACTGGTTGTATACAGAGGGAGCAAAATAAGATGTCTTTCGGGAATTAGCCTATTATTTTTTGGGCTATAGATTTGCAAAGTGGTATCTAGGCTATTATGTTGCAAGTCAGGTGTGTGAGTTGTATTTATGTGAAATTATCCCAAAAAGAAATCCTTCATAAGCTATTTTTTGCTGAAAAGACAATAAATATCCAGCTAATAATTGTTGTTTGAAATCTTTTCAAAAGAAATTATATTAGGACACCCCCCCCCCCCCCC
>NW_017672647.1:165399-178906 GCF_001879085.1 Nicotiana attenuata
CCCCCCCCCCCCCCCTTGTGGGGATGGTATCCAGAGCTTATTTAGATGGAAATTAAATTCTCAATAATTTATTGGCAGGGACATATATTAGATTATTAACATGTTACTTTCACCGTACTATAAAATAAGAGGGGGGTTTGGGGGGTGGGGGTGAGGAATGATGAAATATGTGAGCAGAAGTTGAGTTATTGGAAAAAAGAAAACAACAAGTTAATTGGAAATTGCATGTAAGATTATACTGCAAAAATTTTACGATATAGCCAGTTTTCGGACTGGTCAATCAAAAATAGCCAGCGTTTACCAAGTCAATGAAAAATAGCCACCGTTTTGCTGCAATAGAGACCGCTCCAGCATAATATACTGGAGTTCGGTGCACTTGTGTATGAACTCCAGCATATTATGCTGGACCGGTATACTTTGCTGGCTCCAGTATAATATACTGGAGAGTGGAGCACTGGTGCTCCAAACTCCAGTATATTATACTGGACCATTATACTTGCTGGAACTCCAGTATATTATGCTGGAGTTCTAATGTATTTATGCTGGAACTCCATCATATTATGCTGGAGTTCTAGCATATTATCCTGGAACTCCAGTATAATATGCTGGAGTTCAAGTATACTTATGCTGGAACTCCAGCATAATATACCGGTCGACTACTATAGAGTCACCCACTGGTGTAGATACATAAACAGGAATGTCCAAAGCATAACTAGACATAACCAGGCAGGGTGCAAAATAAGATGATACATATGAATATGTAGACCCAGGGTCAAATAGCACTGACGCATCTCTATCACAAACCAGAATGGTACCTGTAATAACGGCATCTGACGACTCGGCCTCTGGTCTGGCTGGTAAACCATAAAACCGGGGATCAGCCCCACCTCCCGAAACCATGTCTCTGGGACGATCGGCTACCGGCTGACCCCTACCTCTGGCGATCCGGCCTCCACCTCTAGGGTCTCGACCTCTACCTCTATGATCCCTACCTCTGCCCCTGGCTGGCTGGGCAGGCTGTGGGTGACCTGGTGCCTGAATCATGGGGCGAGGACCCTGCTGCTGTGACTGTGTACCCCTCAATCTCGGGCAAGCTCTCCTGATGTGACCATACTCGCCACACTAATAACATCCCTCTATACGATGAGACTGGCCCTGACGACCCGAATGACCTTCACGAAAACTCTGAAGAGGCTGTGCACTGATGGGCTGCTGATCAGAATACTGCCCACGAGAACCACGATCGCCTGGAACACCCTGTGAAGCCTGGAGGGCTAACTGAAAGGGCCTGGAAGACTGACCCCTATCATAAGAATCCCTACCTCCAGATGAGGCACCACTAAATCGACCTGAGTGACGGGGTCTCTTGTCTGACCTATGACCACCCCCCTGTGGCAGAACCATCTCGATCCTCCGGGCCACATTGGCCGCCTCCTGAAAAGTAATATCACTACCCTCCTCTCTGGCCATCTGAAGAAGAATGGGATGGATCAAGCCGTCAATAAATCTCCTCACCCTCTCCCTCTCAGTAGGAAGTATGACGATGACATGGCGAGCTAGATCGATAAACCTGGTCTCATACTGAGTGACCATCATAGACCCCTGCTGGAGGCGCTCGAACTGCCTCCGATAAGCATCTCTCTGAGTAACGGGAAGAAACTTTTCTAGAAACAACTCCGAAAACTGATCCCAAGTCAAAGGCGGCGACCGTGCTGGTCTGGCTAAACAGTAATCCCTCCACCAAGTCTTGGCGGATCCAGATAGACGAAAAGCCGCAAAGTCAACTCCATTGGACTCCACAATGCCCATGTTTCAAAGAACCTCGTGGCAGCTATATAAGAAATCCTGGGGGTCCTCAGAAGAAGCTCCGCTGAATGTAGCAGTGAAAAGCTTGGTGAACCTGTCCAGCCTCCACAAAGCATCAGCGGACATAGCCGCTCCATCACCGACCTGTGCAACTACCCCCGGCTGAACTTCCACAGTTGGCTGGCCCGGTGGAATCTGAGTCTGGGGAGCTACCTGCTCCGGAGTACGTGCAGCAGGAGTCTGGGCTCCTCCTCCAGCCTGGGAAGTGGCTGGTGCTGCAGGAAGCAACCCTGCTCGGGTGACATTCTCCATGAGGCCAACCAATCGGACCAAGGCGCCCTGAAGAGCTGGGGTAGCAATAAACCCCTCTGGGACCTGAGCTGGGTCTGAGCTGGGGCCGGAACCCCCTCGTCAAGACCAACCTGAGGGTCCGCCACTGGTGTTGCTGCTGGTGGCTAGGCCCTGCCCCTACCTCGGCCCCTATCTCGGCCACGTCCTCTGCCCCTAGCGGGAGCTGCCTGGGGCTCGGACTGCTGATCGGAGGATGAGGAAGTGCGTGTTCTCGCCATCTGCGAAAGAACAGAGTGGAAATTCAATCAGCATTTAAGGAACCAAATCGCACGACAAGAAACAACAAATGAGAGATTTTTCCTAACTCAATAGACTCTGGAGAACAAGTACAGATGTCTCCGTACCTACCCCCCAGACTCTACTAAGTTTTTCCGTGAGTTGTGAGACCTATGTAACCTAGTGCTCTGATACCAACTTGTCACGACCCGGATTTCCCACCATCGGGATCGTGATGGCGCCTACTCGTGGTAGCTAGGCAAGCCAACTTACCTACCGTTTTTATTAGTAAAGCCATTCTGTTGACAATCTGTAGCATCAATAATAATAACAACAATAACTGCGGAAGGTCTAATTTATAAGGCTGAAATAAATACGGAATACTCAACAATATCCTCTACCCAAGATTTGGTGTCACATTACTCACGAACCACTAAGAATAAACTAAATACAAAGGTCTGAAAGAAATATAACAGCTGTCTGTCTCGAAACAAGGAGGCAATAGTCTAAAAGAAAACAATGAGAAGAGACGCCGGGCCTGCAGACGCCTGCAAGGCTACCTCAGTCTCCTGATATGAAAGCCTGCTCCTGAACTACTGCTGCTGCTGCTCAAAACCTGGACCTGTGCAAAAATGCACAGAAGCGTAGTACCAGCACAACCGACCCCATGTGTTGATAAGTGTCTAGCCTAACCCGGCGAAGTAGTAACGAGGCTAGACTGGATACCACATAAACCTGTGCTGTTATAGGTATACAACGGAAATCGAATACAAAGCAATTACCAACATGGGAGGGGAAACATGCTATGGGGAGTTACAATAATAACAATAATCCAGAGTAACAACTAAAGCAACTTAGGTTCACAGTGAACAAGGAATCAATACTCAAATGTAAACACATAGCCTCAACAATTGTTGCGGCATGCAACCCGCTCCATAATTACCATTGTTGCGGCGTGCAACCCGCTCCACAATATCATTGTTGCGGCGCGCAACCCGACCCATATCACTTATCATGTATTATTTTTGCGGCGCGCAACCCGATCCTCATATATTATTGTTGCGGCGTGCAACCCGATCCTCAATATCACTGTTACGGCGCACAACCCGATCCTCACATATTATTATACAGTCCGACTCCCTAAACAATAGTCACAATCAAGGGGCACAAAATAAGCAAATATTTTACAAACATCCAAGCAAGGGAAAGAATTCAATGAATGCAACCAAACGTCCCGGCAAGGGAATAATCGACAACGCTTTCTGTTTCTTACTTTCCTTATCTTTTAATTCACTTTACTATTTTGAGCCAATGCTCCAAAGAATCAAATCATTTCGTATACTTTCATATCCGTATCACAATTCGAGCCAATGCTCCAAGGAATCAAGTGATCATATTACCGTTCACATGTTATTCACAACAACTAGGAACCCTTCAATAAACACGGAGTTCACAACCAAGTCACGATAATTACATTATAAAGACTCACGGTCACGCTAGACACCAATGTATAGATACTCGTCACCATGCCTATACATCGTACTCGATCACATAGCAATTAGCAACAAGACTCAACTCCTATTCCCTCAAGCTAGGGTTAAACCAAACACTTACCTCAAAGCCTTGAAATCCACTTAATCCTAAACTATTGCTTTACCTCGCGGTTCCACCTCCAATCCGCTCGAATCTAATCACAAATTGCTCAATTACTTTAGCAAACACTATATGAATTAGTTTGAATGCATAAAAACGATTTTCCCAAAGTTTTACTCAAAATTTCCCAAAACGCCCCCGGGCCCACATGGTCAAAACTCGAGGTTCGAACCAAAAATCTAGTTACCCATTCCCCCATGAGTTTAAATATATAATTTGTTTTGAAATCGGACCTCAATTCGAGGTCCAACTTCCCAATTTATAGAAAACCTATGTTCTACCCAAAAACCCCAATTTCACCCATGAAAATCCTTGATTTCAAGTGGAAAACATGTTTAATGATGTTAAAAGTTGAAAGAATTGAGTAAAAATCAACTTACAAATGATTTGGGATGAAGCTTGCTCTTGAAAAATCACCTATGGTGTTTTGGTTTTGAAAGAATGGTGAAAAGTGGTAAAAATTCGACTAAGTATAAAATTTGCTGGGCCTCGGATATCGGAAATGCGAACATAGGTTCGCATTTGCGAACAATGCAGGCCTGGGAAATGCGAGACTATTTTTTGCATTTGTGAATTCAAGCTGCCAGGGGACCCTTCGCATTTGCGAACTGGGTCTCGCATTTGCGAACCAGGGTCCATCGCATTTGCGACGCCTGGTTTCGCATTTGCGAAGCTTGGTCTACCTGGGCTGGTTTCGCTTTGTGAACCAGCCTTCGCATTTGCGATAGCTGGGCCTTCGCATTTGCGAACCCTGGCTTCGCATTTGCGAAAATTGCAGAAGCCAAATACCAGATTTTTCAAAACATGAGAAATGCAATCCGATGCCTATCCAAAACTCACCCGAGCCCTCGGGGCTCCAAACCAAACATGCACACAACCTCAAAAACATCCTACGGACTTACTCGCGCAATCACATCGCCAAAATAACATAATACACATAGAATCAAACCTCAAAACTCATGATTTTCCTTGAAATGTTCCTAAAGCCTCAAATTTCCATTTCGAGTCCGAAACACGTCAAACGACGTCCGATTTCGACCAAACTTTATAGAAAGCGCTTAACACATATTTAAGACTTGTACCGGGCATCGGAACCAAAATACGAGCCCGATACCATAGTCTTTTAATCAATTTTCATTTGCATTTTCCTTAATAATTTCAGAAAAACAATTTCACGGAAAAATTCATATCTCGGGCTCTAGACCTCGGAATTCGATTTCGGGCACATGCCCGAGTCCCATATTTTTCTACGGACCTTCCGTGACCGTCCAATCTGGGGTCCGGGTCCGTTTACCAAAAATGTTGACCAAAGTCAACTATAATCATATTAATATCAAAATTCTTCAAATTTTTCACAGAATTCACATATTTCAACATAAAAGCTTTTCCGGCTACGTGCCCGGACTGCTCACGCAAATCGAGGCAAGTAAAAATGAGGTTTTCAAGGCCTCGGAAGCACAGAATGAATGAGGAAACAGGTGATGACCTTTTGGGTCGTCACATCGCCAGAGATTTTGTAAGGCAGTTTCAATACAACATAGACATTGCGCCAGACAGGAACTCCTTGGCGAATTTGAGAAAGAAGCCCTCAGAAAGTTTTAGGGAATATGCTATTAAGTGGCGTGAGGAAGCGTCGAGGGTGAAACCACCAATGGACGAAGTAGAAATGGTCACTGTATTTCTTCAGGCCCAGGAAGCGGAATATTTTCAGAACATGATGTCAGCCATGGGCAAACCTTTTGCAGAGGCGATTAAGATTGGTGAAATGGTGGAGAATGGTCTGAAGACAGGAAGAATTTTGAGTCAATCGGCCATTAGGGCAACCTCCCAAGCCATCCATGGCGGGTCTGGAGGAATGGCCAAAGGTAATAAGAAAGAAGAAACGGTTATGGCAGCATCAGGGGTAAGAAGATACCGTGCTCCTAGACCTGTAGTTTTCCGAAAGAAACCCCCGTCAAACCATTACTACCCTCATCATGACATGGCTTATGCTTCTCAACCGTATGCAGTCATGAATGCTCAACCTTTTGCTCGGCCGCAGCCACATGCCAATAGAAACCAAGCTCCATTTCAAAGAAACCCAGCCTCCTCAAAAAAAGAGAGAGGATCGTTAAAACTTCGAAGATTGATCTAGGAATTCAATAAGAGCAGGTATTTTGGATTTTTCTGTTGTTTTTTTGGTTTTTAGGTCTGGTATTTTGGTTTGAATTTCAATTCTAGGTTCTAAACTGCTTAAAAATTACTTTGGGAGGGCAAATTTGGGGTGAACACTTTGGGAATTTTTCAAGAAGGGTGTAAACTTTTTTGAGAAATTTTTCAGATTGTTAAACTTTTGGGAATTTTCAGATTGTTCAAACTTTTTTGGAATTTTTTCAGATTGTTTCAACTCTGAATGAAGGCATTAGGCTGTTTTTTATAGGCAAGGAAGGGGAAGAATGTTCTAGAAGGTTCAAACTCATTTTCCCCCCTTTTTATTTTCAGAAAATTGTACATTACGTCCAAATTTGTTGGCTTGTTGCCCAAGTTTAACTGCATTAAGAAATGTAGAAAACTTACACTAAGACCCCTTCTAGAAGGATGCTAGGGTGTTCTAGCTTTGTTTTCCTACCTATGGAATGTCTATACTAACCCTTACTTTGAGTTTTTGAAATTACCAATCTATGCCAAACTAACCCCATTTTGGGGTGCCCAAAATACCCCTGACTACCCTGAAATACTAACCTTATCTCACTAAACCCAAACATTTACTCTAAATCAAAATTGACTAAGGGACTAAATGTGAACAACTATAAACAGAAAGTTAATTCCAAAAATAAGATTGAATCACTAAATCCAATTTAAATACTAATTCAAGACCGAAAACCAATCCTAATTCACTATTATCTAATTATCAATTAAAACAGAAGTAACAATGCAGAATCAAACTAGATAAACATTAAATATACTAAACTAAATAATAACGAGATGAAAAGTCAAGGAACGGGAATGATCATCCAAAAGAGAACTCTAACAGAATTAACACAACTAAGCAACAAACTAATCACCACACAAATCACCAAAAGAAGCAAAAGCTAAACATGAGATAAAAGCCCTTAAAATACAATGGATCAATTAATCATGACTGAACGTATTAATCACAGAGAAGAAAACCTACTGAATTTAAGGTGAACAATTAGACTTAAAGCACTGAACAATCACAATTAAAGCAAAAACAACTCAATAACCTGACCCTAATTTCAAATCGCCAGAACGAAGCAAAAGAGTCATAGAGAAGTGAAGATAAACAAAACAAAGAGGACTCACTGATTTAGCTCTCTTTCCTCAGATTCCAAAATTAAACCTTCCCCAGCGATATTCGAGTGCTAATCGGTTGAGGAATTCGTCTAAAGGGAGATGAGGAAGTCACATAGTATAATTTGGCAAAGTTTAGGAAAACTAGGGTTTTGGTCCGAAAATTCGATTAATATTTGAAACAGTTCCAGTGAGGTTTGGAAGACGAGGTTAGGGGGTTGAAAGAGGAAACAGACGGTCTAGGGTTGTAAATTTGGGCGGGATTGGGGTCACTTAGGGTTTTGGCCGAATCCTTTGATCCAAGATTCGACGGTTATGGATGGATTCGAGGAACGGGTTGTGGATTTGTAACGAGGAGGAGGAGAGGAATATGGTGTAATTTTGCACAGAAATGGAGCCGGCCGCCGCGTGAGGCGATTTCCGACAGGCACGCAGCAGCGGAGCCGGTGGAGGAAAGAATGAGTACGAGGAAGATAGAAAATGTTTTTAGGGTTTCTATGTTTCAGACAAGTGTTATCTAACAGTCCAAATCAAATTAATGGACACGTTAGATTGAGAGAAGATAGATGGCAGGATTGTTTTTTGACTTAGAGAATATCAAAAAACGACGTAGTATTGGCATGATACTACGTCGTTTTGAGGGATCCTAGGGGCATGAAGATTGGACCACGGTCTGGGGTTATTGGGCTGGGTAAATGAATGGGTTTGGGGTTTTTTGGACCATTTAACGGATTGGGGCCCCCAAATTAATCCCCTTTTTCTATTTCCAGATTTTCTTTTTATTTTCCTCTTTTCTTTTACCCCCTTTTTTGTATATTTTCGATTTTATTAAATGTAAGGTAAAAAAAGAGACCCAAATTGACTCTAAATTAACTAATTAAAATTCAAAAAATTAACTAATTTCTAATTTAAAGGAAAACTTAAAGAAAAGTCTAAAATTGAAAGTGAAAAATGCAAAGAACCATTTTTTTTTTGCGTACTATTTGTATTTTGGAATTATATCATAGTAAATGCACTCAAAATGCAAAAAGAGACACGAGAATCATGCAATTTAATTCCTAAAAATTCAAATAATAAAGAAAATCCTAAATTCTAAGATTTTGTAGAAGTAGTTTAAGCGTGGCAAAATCACGTGCTTACAGCTGCCTCCTCTTTGCTCGAAGACATGAAGGTTTTCGGGCAAAGATAAATGAGCACCAGAAGGATTTTTACCTGCTCAGCACTCCCATGAGAAGCATTTTGAAAACCGTCTGACGAAACCCTGCTTCAAAGGTTGCCTACATATCTTGGCTATAAAGGAATCAGGTCCAGTGTAGTTTTGGAAGGTCTGGTAGCTGGACTACCAGGAGCTGTGATTTCATTTGCTGTTGCTCGTTGCTAACTGCTTGCTGACTCCTTATTACACCAAGAGGAAAATCAAAGCTAAGTCTAGCTATGCCTATCAATATGAGTTACAAGATTTCTATCTATAATTTTTCCTTGACACTTGATCTTGAGTCTTAGCTTGATTTGGCTGTGGACTACGATCTGAATCTTGATGCTCGCAATTTGTAGGTGCGTTACTTCTTCATGCAGCATTGGGTCAAAAAGGATCAGCGGGAGCTTGTGAATACAATCAGATTTTAAGCAATCCGCACCCTATTGTTGCTTCACATTTGAATTCATTTCTTTTTGTTCTTTTCTTCTTTTCTTGATTCTGGATTGAGACTCATTCCATTGGTCATCTCGCATCCATTGGTCATCTCGCACCCTATCTTTTGAGGTTAACCTGCTTAAGATATCAAAACAAACAAACGAACGAAATTTTCTGCCGCAGTTTTCACTAGGAAAATTTCGTGAGCTAGTTGTGACACAGATCTAAGCAGTCAAATTAGGATTGTGTATTTTTGTGAATGAATCCAGGTTATGCTGGAAAATGACTGGGTTACGCCGGAAAAAGAAAAAGGGTCTCGGGTTATGCCGGGACAAAAAGAAAAAGGATCCTCGGGTTTTGCCGGGATTTGGAGAGAAAAAGCTCCTGGGTTATGCCAGGGAGATCCTCGGTTTTTGGCCGGGATTTGGAAAGAAAAAGCTCCTTGGGTTATGCTAGGGAGATCCTCGGTTTTTGGCCGGGATTTGGAAAGAAAAAGCTCCTTGGGTTATGCAAGGGAGATCCTCGGTTTTTTGGCCGGGATTTGGAAAGAAAAAAGCTTCTTGGGTTATGCCAGGGAGATCCTCGTTTTTTGGCCGGGATTTGGAAAGAAAAAGCTCCTGGGTTATGCCAGGGAGACTCCTCGGTTTTTTGGCCGGGATTTTTGAAAGAAAAGCTCCTTGGGTTATGCAAGGGAGATCCTCGGTTTTTGGCCGGAATTTGGAAAGAAAAAGCTCCTTGGGTTATGCCAGGGAGATCCTCGGTTTTTTGGCCGGGATTTGAAAAGAAAAAGCTCCTTGGGTTATGCCAGGGAGATCCTCGATTTTTTGGCCGGGATTTGGAAAGAAAAAGCTCCTTGGGTTATACCAGGGAGATCCTCGTTTTTTGGCCGGGATTTGAAAAGAAAAAGCTCCTTGGGTTATGCCAGGGAGATCTCGATTTTTTGGCCGGATATTTGGAAAGAAAAGGCTCCTTGGGTTATGCCAGGGAGATCCTTAGTTTTTTGGCCGGGATATTTAAGGAATGGGATCCTATGCTACCATGATTTGTTTTTCTTTTGGGAATTTTCATTTTTATTTTCTTTTCTTCTTTCTTTTTCTTTTGTTTTTCTCTTTATATGTTTTCCTTTTTTATTTAGCAAAACGCATGAAAAGAATTTGGGGGGGGGGGGGGGAATCTTCCTTTTTGGTCGTTTTCTGCTCTGCAAAGTTGTTTCAGCGCTTGCGTATTTTATTTCTTTTGGGTTGCACCTGCTTCTTGCACGGTTTGCTCTGAATAAAAACCTGTTTTCAACAAAGAACAATTTGTTAATTTGAAACGGTGGTTGGTTTTGTGGCCTTGATCATCCAATCGCTTGATCCGGCCCTATTTCCGTTGAGAAGTTTGCTGCTTGTTGGCCTTGAGGGTAAATCTCTTTTCAAACCGACCGGGTTAACTCTCAGGGTTTCATTATGACTTGCCCGTGTGGGCTCTGGCCTTTTCACTTTATTCTGCCCTTGCCTTTGATTTTCTTTCTTTTCCAATGTCTTTTGCTTCGAAAGCATCAACCACTATGGTCAGTCGGGATTGGCCTGACGCACTCGCTGAGGCTGGCCATTTTCTTCGACTCTGACCAGGCGGAGCCCTATGAAGCTGGTCCTGCCACCTTTTTCTTTGTACTAGTTACGGAATCAGAGTTAAACCGAAAGGGATTCGAAGAAAAAGTATGCAAAAGGCAAGCATATGACTTTAAAGAGAAGCGTCCCTTTCGGGGGAAAAAGAGGACTTATCTGGGGTGCATGTTGGCTTCAAAATGAACATGACATTGCTTCTTGGACTGGACGCGCGACCCACACAAACTTTCCAGCTTCCCGTGAACCCATTGATCCGCATTTCAAAACCAGGGAACCTTGCCAGGACTCTTTTAGTGATGAGATGTCTTCTTTTCGGCCGACCGCGCCCTTTGCGGGTTTTTCGCCAATCGACCTCTCTCATTTCTTCTTCTCAACGTCGCCCGATAGTGCTCTTTGCGAGTTTTCACTAAGTGGACTCTCTCATTTTTAGTTTCTCTACTCACCATCGCCTTATGGGTGCCCGAAGGTTTTCACCGATAAGACTCTCTCATTTTATTTCTCTCAATTTGCACTGTGTCAGATTCCAACAATAACGTTTTCCACTTCCTGCCTTTGCCATTGATCGGAAGGACTTGGACGAAGTCTTTGGGGTAAAAAAGGATTTTGGGTGGAACTACAACTTTGGAACCATTTCGGCGGATTCATGGCCGAACCATTAATTGTCTGCCCCAGTTTCATCTTTTGGGGAAATTGGGATTTTTATTTTGGTGTGACTGAACCTCAGCGAGAGGCTGCCTACGTATCCTTTCCGAATCAAGCCAAACGTAGTTTGGGGAAACATTTGTATTTGTTGTTTTTGTTTTTGTTTTGTTTGTTTTTGTTTTTTTCTTTTCTTTTTCTTTCATCATATTTTCTTTTTCTTTTCTTTCTTTTTTTTTTCTTTTTTTTTCATCATATTTTCTTTTTCTTCTCTTTTTTTTCTTTTTTTTTTCTTTTCTCTTTTTTTTCGATAATACTTCTAGGTTCCAATTTAGGGTTGCCAAAGAAGGTAACCAGCTCAAATGGGTTTACGAAGGGTTAATAGTGTTTGGATAGCGAGAAGAAAAGCCTTCGTCGTCTCAATTGCACAAAAACCAAACACGCAGAGAGCCTAGACATAGTACCTTTTACTGCATCTGCATTCACAGCTGTTTCGGGATCATTTCCTTTGATATCTTCCAAATACAATGCTCCTCTCGGCAATATTTTCGGGATGATGTATGGACCTTCCAATTAGGAGCGAATTTTCTTTTTGCTTCCTGGTGATGAGGGAGAATGCGTCTTAACACGAGTTGTCCCACTTCAAAATTCTTGGGACGCACCTTCTTGTTGTAAGCGCGGGCCATTCTTTGTTGGTACAACTGCCCGGATGTGCCTGAGTACAGCACACTCTTTTGTTGTAATGTTATGGACCTTTCCAAACCGCGAACCAATTTTCCTTCGATTGTTCAATTCTTTGTTTTTATTTCCTCAAGGTTACCTTCTTTGCATTTCGACTTTGATTCATTATTTCGAAATCTGACAGCGTTTTGGGATCTCTGCATGAAGTCCGCCAGCAATGTCATGTTATTTAAAGCTGCATTATTAGAGCTAAAGAGAAGAAATGGAGAGAAATAGCAAAATTAGAAAGGATAAAGAAAAATGAACGATGAAATATTGATTTCATTTCTTTGGAATTTTGAAGATAACAGGGTTCACATTGGGAAATTTAAAAGACATGAAACTAAAGACAACATCCGAGTTACACCCTGGAATACTCGCGCTGCAGAAAAAGTAGCAGGACGGATCTACCGGGCCCCGCCTGATCGGGAATGGTGTAGCCTTCGAGTTTCTGATGTTTAGCACTTGGTCCCGTGTATAGCACTCAGCGGTGCTAGTGCCCTCCCCTGGCTGAACCATGTGGGTTTCGTAGAGCATTTTCCTCATTGCCCCCAGTATTTCCTCACTATCTTCAGCCGTGAAACCTCATAATCTTCCCTCTACTGTACTTAGGCTTGACAAAAGTTTCATACAAATGTACCACCTCATAATCGGCCCTTTTTCATTTTTTGAAAGAACATTTCTGCTTCGTCAGCACTTGCAGGCCTCTTAGGCGGGAAACGCCTTTTGGTAGCATTGTTCACCTCTTCTATGTTTGAGTACTTTTCGGCGGGAACATTTTCTGGAAAGCCCTCCAGGGTCTCTTTTCCCCTTTATATGTAACCACCGTCTGGTGGTAGTTCCATGGCACTTGCAGCAGGGTTGGTCACAGGCTTCTGTGGTACGCGTCAACAACCACTAGCTCACTCAGCCGAGGTGGTTTGATTGTCCCCGTACCACATAGGCTTGCTTGGGTACGTACACTTGCGTCCCCCTTTTCACTGCCATTTTTAGAGGGTTCACAATTAGCTTTCTTATTGACGGCCTCGCGGGATATAGAGAATTCCATCCTTGGGCGGTATCGCTTCTGTTTTGGCTTCAGCTTCTTTTCCGGCTCCGCATTGGTCTTTGTTTTTCTTATCCCCTTTATCTTGCTTTGAAGCAATCTTTGGTTTTCTTTCTGCGTCAGCAATGGAAATGATGGCCTTTAATGCCGGATCGAACTCTTTATCCTCGCAGATCATTCCAATCATAGGTCCATTATAGTGAGCTGGCAAAAGGATTGTTGGTCACATTTGGGACCTCCTCGTCCTCAGCACTATCTTTCCCTGCTCTATCAAGTCTTCCACGGCTTCTTTTCAATGTCCAAACAGTTTTATGTATCATGCCTCTCAGCTCCTGAGTGATAAGCGCATCGTACACCCCGCTGATAGGAAGGCGATTCTGGGTTTTGCCTGTTTGGAGGTATGGGCTGCAGCAGACCCATTTGAACAAGCTTCGGAAATAGACTGGAGTAGGATTCACCGATTGGTGTAAAATTTTGGCCTCCTGGGTGGTTCACGAGGACGGGAGTTATTTTGTGGAGGACGGGGGTTATAGTGGTTTTGGT